>NC_083224.1:197635929-197883195 GCF_032191835.1 Heteronotia binoei | reverse complement strand
CCTCCAAAATATCATGTGACCACCGTTTGCCCTCTTAAGCAACAGCCTGTATGTATTTCAGCCCACAGTACCTGATTCCCCTCACCTGATGAAGTGTGCTAAAGAAAGCTCACGTTCTCAATAAAGCTCGGTTGGTCTTAAAGGTGCCAGTGAACTCCTGCTTTGTTCAACTGCTTCAGACCAACACGGCTGCCCTCTTGCATCTACCTACCAAAAAAGAGGCCTGGAAGCTCTTGGAGAAATGGCTACACCAGGGGGGTGGGGCCTAATATGCAAAGGAGCTCCTGCTAGAATTCCACCCCTGGTAATTCGCATCAGGAGCAAGAGCTCTGAGCCCGCTCTAGGATTGAACCCTGTGGATTGCCACAGGGGATTCCGTTTTGACAGCCTCCCCTCCCCTCCCTAACATCCAAGCAGCTTTCAGAAGCTGAATAGGAGCTAAGTTTGCATCTAGGTCAGCGGGCAGCCTTTGAGATGTGGATTCCACCCTGCCCCAGACAGACTGGAAGAAGGGATAAGAATGGGAGGGAGGGAGGAGGCCTTTGCGTCTGACTTGAGCCACATTCAGCTTATTCAGGATAAAGGGGGAAAAGGATTTCTCAACCCCCACCCCACACACATAGCAAAGTTGATACCAGGGGTGGCCAAACTGTGGCTCTTTCACACCCACACCCACACACAAACCCACACACACACACACACAGCATAGGTCTTGAATCCCCCACCACCCCGTTGGCTTGGAGAAGGCATTTGTCGCTTTAAATAACTTCTTCAAGCCAGCTGAAAGCATTTAAAGTTGCTTTCTTTCCACCTCCCCTCTCCCTATATTTTCCTTCCTTCCGGTCCTTGGAGAAGGCATCTGTCTCTCTTAATCACTTCTCCAAGCCAGCTGAAAGCATTTAAAGTTAAAGTTCCTTTCTTTCCACTTCCCCTCCCCCTATTTGCCTTCCTTCCTGTCTTGTGGCTCTCAAGCACCTGATATTTATTCTCTGTGGCTCTTAGATTAAGCAAGTTTGCCCCCCCCCGCCCCCACCTTAGAGACTTTCATTTCTGGAGAAGGCATCCGTCTCTTTTAACCACTTCTCCAAGCTAGCGGAAAGCATTTAAAGTTGATTTCTTTCCACCTTCCCCCTATTTGCTTTCCTTCCTTCCCGTCTTGTGGCTCTCCAACATCTGACATTTATTCTATGGGTCTCTTACGATCAGCAAGTCTACCCCCCCCCCACCTTAGAGAGATTCGTTTCTGGCAACGGGGGCTTTTTGGGGGGGACCGGGGGACATGGTTGGGTGGACTTCCCAAATGTCTGAGCCCCAAGCCTCCATCTCTGGGACAGGACAGCAGAGGCTCAATTCCACCTTTAAAAGGAATCTTGCAAAGTCGCATTTCAAAAGCAATATGAGGAACGGTGGGGTGGGGGTGAGTGCCCATTCACACCCCATCTCCTGGCCTCCACTGAGTGCGGGGGGACAGGGGAGAACTGGCCTCCCATTTGTTCCCCATTTGCTGGTCTTTCCCTCCTTCCTCTTCTGCTTCCCTCTTCATTGTCAGTGGCTGCAAACACCAATGTGGGCGGGGGCTGCCTCTGTTTCCAGTTAATGGAGCTCCCTGTGGACATCCATACCCACTGCTTGGAGCCAGTTTGGTGTAGTGGTGAAGTGCGCGGACTTTTATCAGGGAGAACCGGGTTTGATTCCCCACTCCTCCCCTTGCAGCTGCTGGAATGGCCTTGGGTTAGCCATAGCTCTGGCAGAGGTTGTCCTTGAAAGGGCAGCTGCTGTGAGAGTCCTCTCAGCCCCACCCACCTCACAGGGTTGTGGGGGAGGAAGGGAAAGGAAATTGTAGGCCGCTCTGAGACTCTGTCTTTAAAAGGGCAGCTGCTGTGAGAGCCCTCTCAGCCCCACCCACCTCACAGGGTGTCTGTTGTGGGGAAGGAAGGGAAAGGAGATTGTAGGCCGCTCTGAGGTTTAAAGGGCAGCTTCTGGGAGAGCTTTCTCAGCCCCACCTGCCTCACAGGGTGTCTGTTGTGGGGGAGGAAGGGAAAGGAGATTGTAGGCTGCTTTGAGATTCTGTCCTTGAAAAGGCAGCTTCTGGGAGAGCTCTCTCAGCCCCACCCACCTCACAGGGTGTCTGTTGTGGGGGAGGAAGGGAAAGGAGTTTGTAGGCCACTCTGAGCCTCTGTCCTTGAAAGGGCAGCTTCTGGGAGAGCTCTCTCAGCCCCACCCACCTCACAGGGTGTCTCTTGTGGGGGAGGAAGGTGAAGGAGATTGTAGGCTGCTCTGAGACTCTGTCCTTGAAAGGGCAGCTTCTGGGAGAGCTCTCTCAGCCCCACCTGCCTCACAGGGTGTCTGTTGTCGGGGAGGAAGGGAAAGGAGTTTGTAGGCCACTCTGAGCCTCTGTCCTTGAAAGGGCAGCTTCTGGGAGAGCTCTCTCAGTCCCACCCACCTCACAGGGTGTCTCTTGTGGGGGAGGAAGGTGAAGGAGATTGTCGGCTGCTCTGAGACTCTGTCCTTGAAAGGGCAGCTTCTGGGAGAGCTCTCTCAGCCCCTCCCGCCTCACAGGGTGTCTGTTGTGGGGGAGGAAGGGAAAGGAGATTGTAGGCCACTCTTAGACTCTGTCCTTGAAAGGGCAGCTTCTGGGAGAGCTCTCTCAGCCCCTCCCGCCTCACAGGTTGTCTGTTGTGGGGGAGGAAGGGAAAGGAGATTGTGAGCCACTCTGAGTGGAGGGCGGGCTAGAAACCCAGTGTCTTTCTTCTATTAGTCAGTCTTCTTTTATGCTGGGTTTAAGAAGGCAAGGAAGCTAACGGAGAAAAGAAAAAAGCAACCCAACGTCTCCTCCTTCAGTGCTTCGCTTGTCATACGGACGTTATGAATTGGAGCCAGGGACTCGCTCGCCCCCAAAGGCCAGACCCCCCCCCCTCCCCGCCCTTTCCCGAGGCCTTCATCTCCCGCCCTGTTCTCCCGGACCCACCTTGATCAGGGAAAACCCGGATAATGTTGCCAGGCACGTGGAATTCCTCCACCCAGCAGGTATCGGGGGGTTCCTCAGGAGTCGCCACCGGGAAAGCCCTCCTGTAGAACATCGTCCAGAGCAGGGGGAGCACGGGGGCCGGAGACTTGGGGCTGGGCTTTTTCTTGAGCCCCAGGGACTTCAGGAGCATGCCTTCCGGCGTCTCCAAGGCCAGGCCTCCCACCAAAAGGGCCCAGAGGAGCGCAGCGCCCGAGCGCAAAAAGCGCATCTTTGGAGAGGAGAGGCGCGCCCTGGGGACGCGCCACAAACAGACTGGGGCAAAGAGGGAAAGGGGTGGGTGGCTCTTTTCTGGTTTTAAAGAGGAGCCCACCCCCCAGCCGGAGGAGCAGTGGGGTGGAGCTGGTGGCGATGATTGGGGAAAGGCGCGGGAGGGGGAGGGGGGGGGGGTCTTTCAATTAGCTATGTGAATGCCCCAGCCCGCTTAACCCCTTCCTCGGCCCCGTGGCGCAGAGTGGTAAAGCGGCAGCACTGCGGTCTGAACTCTCTCCGCTCACGACCTGGCTTCGATCCCGGGGAAATGTAAAAAGCAGGAAGGTTCTTTCTACCATATGTGGTGGACTTGTGAAAGAGCGAAAATGTTTCGGCAGATGATTCAACAAGAGATATCTAAGCTCCTGGGCTATGAATTTAACAAAGAAGCAGAGATCTTTCTGCTGGGATTACAAATGGAAAAATTTCCTAAAGAAGATAGAACTTTAATCTGGTACTTGCTCTCAGCTGCTAGGACATTGTATGCGCAGTTGTGGAAGCAAGGAAAAAATACCAGAAAAATGGGATTGGATTATAAAAGTTATGTCGTGGAGTGAAATGGAGAAATTAACAAGAAAACTAAGAAACTGTGATTTAGAACTTTTTAATGGGGAGTGGAAGAAATTTAGAAGATATGTAGAGAAAGAGTGGAAGATAAAAGGACATTGGACAATTTTTGATGATTAAGATTTTTAAGTTTTTTAAGATAAGAATATAACTTTTGAAGGGGGAATATTTCTCTTTATTATTCTTTATTTTTTCTTGATCGTTAAGGGTACCTTTAATATCTGTTTTTTTTAAAAAAAAAATAACACTGGCGGGGGTCAAGTAATGGGGGGAGGGGTGGAAGGAAAGTAAGATGTGGGGTAGAATGATGATTTTTTTTTAATCCTAAACTTTTTATAAGTTGTAGATTTAGTTCTACTACCATATGTTACTAATAAAAATTGTTTAAACTCGACGACCTGGCTTCGATCCCGGCGGAAGCTGGGTTCAGGTCGCCGGCCCGAGGTTGACTCCGCCTTCCAGCTTTCCAGCCTTCCGAGGTTCGGTCAAAGGAGTCCCCAGCTTGCTGGGAGAGGGGGGGGGGGGCGTAAAAGACTGGGGAAGGCGAGTGCAAACCACCCCTTAAAAAAGGTCTGCCGTGAAAGCCGGAAACGACTGGTGCTTGCACGGGGGAACCTTTCCTTTTCCTTCCTCGCCCCAGCGGCACACCGAAGCGGCTCAGGAGGGGACCCAAGGCCCCAAGGGATGCGCGAGGCAAACCATAAAATTATTAAATTATTGGAGACCGTGGAAATGGATTTTCTAACCGCGAGGTTAAGAGATGGAAAGATGAAGGGATGCAAAGGCGCATGGAAACCGGTGTAGGATTGGGTGGAAAACTTAAGATTTGAATAGATAGAATAAGAAATAATTGTTAGCAAGCTATCTTTATGTCCCTTTAAATGTGGTGGTGGTGGGTGTGTCTATTGGTTAGTAATGTTTGTTATATGTGGATTATAGAATATAATAATAAAGGAAAATTTGAAATAAAAAAGGCAAACCATAAAAGAAAAAAGCTTCTCTGATTGAGGCTTGCTAATCTCTAAAGTGGCAAGGTTGTAGCTGTTGCCCCAGAGCCTCTTGTGCCCCTCGAAGCATAGACAGCTTCGAGTGAGGATTGGAGAAACATCTGGAGCGGAGGTCCATCAGCAGCTACTAGCCACAAGGTATAGATGGAACTCTCTGTCTGGGGCAAGTGATGCTCTGTATTCTTGGTGCTTGAGAGGAGGCACGGTGGGAGAACTTCTAGTGTCCTGGCCCCACTGATGGACCTCCTGATGGCACCTGGCTTTTTTGGCCACTGTGTGACACAGAATGTCGGACTGGATGGGCCACTGGCCTGATCCAACAGGGCTTCTCTTATGTTCTTATGCGACACAGAATGTCGGACTGGATGGGCCACTGGCCTGATCGAAGATGGCTTCTCTTGTGTTCTTATGTCTGGGGCAGGGATGCTCTGTATTGTTGGAAGGCTTCTGGAGTTCTGGCCCCACTGATGGACCTCCTGATGGCACCTGGCTTTTTTGGCCACTGTGTGACACAGAATGTCGGACTGGATGGGCCACTGGCCTGATCCAAGATGGCTTCTCTTATGTTCTTATGTCTGGGGCAGTGATGCTCTGTATTCTTGGTGCTTTGGAAGGGCAGCAGTGTGAGGGCTTCTAGTGTCCTGGCCCCACTGATGGACCTCCTGATGGCACCTGGGTTTTTTAGCCACTGTGTGACATAGAGTGTTGGACTGGATGGACCACTGGCCTGATCCAACATGGCTTCTCATGTCTGTGGCAGTGATGCTCTGTCTCCTTGGTGTTGGAAGGCTTCTGGAGATCTGGTCCTCCTGATGGCACTTGGGGTTTTTTGAGTGTTGGACTGGATGGGCCACTGGCCTGATCCAACATGGCTTCTCTTATGTTCTTCTGTCTGGGGCAGTGATGCTCTGTATTCTTGGTGCTTGGGGTGGGAGAACAGTGGGAGGGCTTCTAGAGTACAGGCCCCACGGGTGGACCTCCTGATGGCACCTGGGGTTTTTGGCCACTGTGTGACACAGAGTGTTGGACTGGATGGTCAATTGGCTTGATGCAACCTGTCTTCTCTTACGTTCCTATATTGAAACTTTTTTGCCATGTATTAAGAATGAAGTATGAAGCTGGAAGAAGCTTCTGTGAAATGGGGACAACCTAGTACTAACCCATCGCACTAAAGTTTTACTGTGCACTGCTACGCGCCAAGAACTGAGTGCTTATATGGACTTTTGGAGGAATTGTGTGGACTTTAATTTCTTGCTCTCTTCAACAAATATCAGACCTTTAGGAAGCTCTCATTATTGAAGAGTGGCTCACTTAATGTATCGGTTACCCTGTTTTGTGTACCTTTGCAGGATTGTGGCTTTTGTTAGTTTTTGCCAATATGCTTAAAGAATCTCTGTTCTTTCTGTACTCCTCCCCCTTCTGGCCCCCTGGGGAAGAAAGGAAAGAGCCAGAGCTTTTCTTTGACAGTTCCCTGGATCCCATGGAAAAGGAAAGATCCCCCGTGCAAGCACCAGTCATTTCCAACTCTGGGGTGATGTTGCTTTCACGACGTTTTCACGGCAGACTTTTTACGGGGTGGTTTGCCTTTGCCTTCCCCAGTCATCGACACTTCCCCCCCAGCAAGCTGGGGATTCCTTTGACTGACCTCGGAAGGATGGAAGGCTGAGTCAACCTGGAGCTGGCTACCTGAAAACCCAGCTTCCGTCAGGGATCGAACTCAGGTCATGAGCAGAGGGCTCCGACTACAGTACTGCAGCTTTACCATTCTGTGCCACAGGGCTCCTTCAGTGTAGATAGAAAAGGTCCCCTGTGCAAGCACCAGTCGTTTCTGACTCTGGGGTGACATCGCTTTCACAATGTTTTCACTGCAGACTTTTTACGGGGTGGTTTGCCATTGCCTTCCCCAGTCTTTTACACTCCCCTCCCCCCAGCAAGCTGGGGACTCATTTTACCGACCTCGGAAGGATGGAAGGCTGAGTCAACCTTGGGCCGGCTACCTGAACCAGCTTCCACTGGGATAGAACTCAGGTCGTGAGCAGAGTTCAGATCACAGTACAGCAGTACTGCAGCTTTACCACTCTGTGCCACGGGGCCACTGTGGATCCCGTGGGAGAGATGCAAAGAAAGCACCTTTAAGACCAACAAGTGCTAATGTTTTAAGCATGTTTTATTTTAAGTGTTTCTTTTTTAAAAATCTTTGTGTTTGTGGCCTTTATAAAGTTTGTATCTCTGCTACCTAATCTTAAATGGGTACACACACGGCCCGGCTCAACAAGGTCTCATTTATGTCAGATCCGGCCCTCATAACAAATGAGTTCGACACCCCTGAAGATGGTGTGGTGGAATAGATTGAAAATGTGGCCTGCCTGCATCCTTCTAGCTACAGAGATGAAGCAGACACCTGCCCTCAAAGGAGGTTGCCAGTGGTGCTTCTGCGTGAGTCCCTGCTCTGAGATCTGGAGGCGTGCCCAGAAGGCTACAAGGGCAGGTAATCCTGTCCGTACTCTATCTCACAGCCTGTTCTAGTTTCTCTACATATAGTATGCATGGGGGGGGGGGGGCGGTCAAATCTAGCAGGGCTCTTCCCTCTGCCTTCCTCTCCTGGAAATTGTCTTCACTAAAGGCTGATAAATGGGAAACACCTGAAACTGCTAAGTGGAGAGGGAAAAAATACATTGCACATGCTCAGATGCCCTTTCAACTTTCTCTCACATGTTCCAGCACCAGGCTGTGTGTGTGGATGCTGTTACCTGAGGGAAATACTCATGAGTAACATGAATCTCCTGCATTGTACAGGGGGTTGGACTAGATGACCCTGGAGCTACCTTCCGATTTTATTATTCCATGATTCTATTTTAAACAGCAGCATAAAACCTCAGTCCTGTGCTAGGAATTGTTAGGGCTGCTTGGAAACAAAAGGGCCGTAGTATCAATTGAAGGGGCTGTGTAGGGGTGCCAAGTCCAATTCAAGAAATATCTGGGCACTTTGGAGGTGGAGCCAGGAGACGCTGGGGGTGGAGCCAGGAGCAAGGGTGTGACAAGCAGGACTGAACTCCAAAGGGAGTTCTGGCCATCACATTTAAAGGGACCCCACACCTTTTAAAGCGGCCCTGTGACACAGAGTGGTAACGCAGCAGTACTGCGGTCTGAACTCTCTGCTCACGACCTGAGTTCGATTCCGGCGGAAGCTGGATTCAGGTAGCCGGGCCAAGGTTGACTCAGCCTTTCATCCTTCCGAGGTCGGTCAAATGAGTACCCAACGTTGACAACGCTGTGAAAGCAACGTCACCCCCGAGTCGGAAATGACTGGCGCTTGCACAGGGGACTTTTCCTTTCCTTTCCACACCTTTTAAATGCCTTCCTCCCATAGGAAATAATGGAGCATAGGGGCACCTTCTTTGGGGGCTCATCGAATCGGACCCCCTGGTCCAATCTTTTTGAAACATGGGGGGTATTTTGGGGAGAGGCACTGGATGCTATACTGAAAATTTGAAACACCCCCAACCAGAGGCCCTAATACCCATAGATTGATTCTCCATTATATGGGGGAGGGACGGTGGCTCAGTGGTAGAGCATCTGCTTGGGAAGCAGAAGGTCCCAGGTTCAATCCTCGGCATCTCCAACTCAAAAGGGTCCAGGAAGTAGGTGATGGAGATGGAAGGACAGTGGCTCAGTGGTAGAGCATCTGCTTGGTAAGCAGAAGGTCCCAGGTTCAATCCTTGGCATCTCCAAAAAAGGGTCCAGGCAAATAGGTGTGAAAAACCTTAGCTTGAAACCCTGGAGAGCCGCTGCCAGTCTGAGTAGACAATACTGACTTTGATGGACCGAGGGTCTGATTCAGTATAAGGCAGCTTCATATGTTTACATATACCTATGAGAACCAGTCTCCTTAGGGAATAATGGAGTGCCCAGCAGACATTTCCCTGCTCTCCCCTTTCTGATAACCCTGAAATGGAATGGAGGGTCTCCAATCTTGAAGATCCCCTGCCCCCAACTGGGGACTTATACAGAAAGAGATGGCTATACAGCAGGGGTGGCCAACGGTAGCTCTCCAGAAGTTTTTTGCCTACAACTCCCATCAGCCCCAGTCATTGGCCATGCTTGCTGGGGCTCATGGGAGTTGTAGGCAAAAACATCTGGAGAGCTACCGTTGGCCACCCCTGCTATACAGAAAAGTGATATTGTAACAAAAGGGGGGGGAATGTATAAAAATGTATACAAGTCTTGGCTTGCTAGTTGCTACTCTATATTTTGAAACAATTTATTATCAATATCATCGGCAAAAAACCACTACATACTAGATGCCAGATTTTAACATTGGCAAAATTACAAGAGGGTTGATGTTACAGCAACAGCAATGGATTGCCTAGGTGACTATCCCTTTCATTTGCCTTCTTCGGGCTGCAGTACACTAGGTAAAGTCTTGAATTCAGTAATGGAATACCCAGTATTTCCTTCCAAGTTATAGTCAGACACTCTCCAGCTTTTACAATTGTTGTATAGACAGTTGTACAGTTGTTGCAGAGACTGGGTATTCCATTACTGAATTCAAGGCTTTACTTTGTACTGCAGCCGGAAGAAGGCAAATGAAAGGGAGAGTCACCTGGGACAATCCATCGCTGCTGCTGTTGCTGTAACATCAACCTTCTATTGCAATTTGGCCAATGTTGTTAAAATCTGACATCTAGTGCAGGGGTGTCAAACTCATTTGTTACGAGGGCTGGATCTGTCCTAAGTGAGACCTTGTTGGGCCGGGCCACGTGTGTACCTATTTAAGAGTAGGTAGCAGAGATATAAACTTTATAAAGGACACAAACACACATATATATTTTAAAAAAACACGCTTAAAATGTTAGCACTTGTTTAAGGTGCTTTTCTTTGTATTTCTCCCATGGGATCCAGGGAACTGGGCAACGGAAGCTGTGGCTCTTTCCTTCCTTCCCCAGGGGACCAGGAGGGGGAGGAGCCTCAGCCAACAGAAGGAAGAGAGTCTTGGCTTAGTAGCTCTGCCATGCAATTGAGAGAGCCTGGAAAAATGAGCTCTGCTTCTCCCCCTTCCTCTCCAAGGGAGGAGCCTCAGCCCAACGGAGAAAATAGAGGTTTTGCTCTGCAGCTCCTGTGCGATTGAGCAAGCCTGGCAAAGCAAGCTGTGATGCAGAAGGAAGCAAGAGAGAGGGAGAAGGAAGCAGTTGACAGCCAGTTGCTCAGGGGCCTGATAGGAGCCCTCTGGGGGCTTGATTCGGCCCCCGGAACGCATGTTTGACACCACTGATTTTAGCGCATAGTGTTTTTTTGTCAATAATATTGCTAATAAATTGTTTCTTTCAAAATACAGAGTAGCAAGCCAAGACTTTTATCAACAGTTTTTATTCGTATGCAGTTTTTTGCGGACTGCCTACTCTAGGGCCGTGGCGTTTGGGCTTCTTCATGCACGTCTGATTGCTGCTATCTGGCAAAAAGAAGAGCGACCGCTAAGACCGAGGAGTTGAAACGGCCGTTGTGAAGGAGAAAAGCTGTGGACTTCAGAGTCAGCAAAGGGCTGTGAGGGCATGGCCGGCTTATAAAATTATGCTCGGCCTGGAGAGAACTTTTCCTTCTCTTCCCCACGTTCTTGAACTCGGGATCACCCAATGAGGTCAACCGGAGAGGCGGGGAGCGGATTCAGGACAACCCATACAAAATCCTTCCTAGGCCACAACCAATGTTCCCTCTTAAGCTGAACAGTCTCGTGAGCAAAAATTCTACATTGTGAGTTACTGGCATTAATAATAATAATAATAAACTTTTATTTGTACCCTGCCCTCCCCGCCTAGGCAGGCTCAGGGCGGCTAACAAGACATGGTAAAACCATGATACAGATAAACAATAAATAATATAATTAATAATTTAAACAATAAAACAGTATGACATTAAAATATAATCAAATGGCGTATGGTGGCTCGGTATTACTGATCTTATCAGGAGTTCTGTCTTAAAAAGCTAGCTGGAAGAGGGCATTAAAGTTGTGAAAAGGAAAAAGGAAAGGTCCCCTGTGCAAGCACCAATCGTTTCTGACTCTGGGGTGAAGTTGCTTTCACGACGTTTTCACGGCAGACTTTTTACGGGGTGGTATGCCATTGCGGCCCCATGGCACAGAGTGGTAAAGCAGCAGTACTGCGGTCTGAACTCTCTGCTCATGACCTGAGTTCGATTCCGGCGGAAGCTGGATTCAGGTAGCCGGCCATGGTTGACTCAGCCTTCCATCCTTCCAAGGTCGGTAAAATGAGTCCCCAGCTTGCTGGGGGGGAAAGTGTAAAAGACTGGGGAAGGCAAGGGCAAACCACCCTGTAAAAAGTCTGCCGTGAAAACGTTGTGAAAGCAACGTCACCCAAGAGTTGGAAACGACTGGTGCTTGCACAGGGGACCTTTCCTTTCCTTGCCATTGCCTTCTCCAGTCATCTACACTTTCCCCCCAGCAAGCTGGGTATTCATTTGACCAACCTCAGAAGGATGGAAGGCTGAGTCAACCTCGAGCTGGCTACCTGAAAACTCAGTTTCCGCCGGGGATCGAACTCAGGTCATGAGCAGAGGGCTCCGACTGCAGTACTGCAGCTTTAACACTCTGCACCGCTGTTGTGAGCCACTGTGTAAGTTAGTGCGCTTTGGGGTCCTCCTTCCTGAGCTGAGACAAAAATCTGTGAGGTTAAATCCACTGTAAGATAAATCCAGGGATTGGCCGTGGTGAATAAAACAGAACCTCCACACTTGGGAGACAGCATGCTTTAATTTTAATTTTGTTGTTGTCCAGTCGCACAGTCGAGTCCGACTCTTTGCGACCCCCTGGACCAAGTCACTCCAGGCCCTCCTGTCTTCCACCATCCTCCAAAGTCTGCTCCAATTCGTGTTTGTTACATCAGTAACGCTGTCCAGCCATCTCCTCTTTTGCCGTCTTCTTCTTCTTTGGCCTTCTGTCTTTCCCAGCATCAGGGTCTTCTCCAGGGAGTGCTCCCTTCTCATTGGATGGCCAAAGGATCTGAGCTTCAGCTTCAGCATCTGACCTTCCAGGGAACAGTCCGAGTTGATTTTCCTTAGGACTGACTGATCTGATCTCCTTGCAGTCCAAGAGACTCTCAAGAGTCTTCTCCAGGGAGGGCTCCCTTCTCATTGGGTGGCCAAAGGATTTGAGCTTCAGCATCTGACCTTCCAGGGAACAGTCTGGGTTGATTTCCCTGAGGACTGACTGATTGGATCTTCTGGCAGTCCGAGGGACTCTCAAGAGCTTCAATACCAACCGTATAATGGGAAAGCTGCTTCATTTGTGCTGCTGGCAACTTCTCTGCAGCAGCTACCGAAAACTGGGCCCTCTCTCCAACCTACGTGGGCTCTCATGCTCAAGCATCGCTGCCTAAACCATCCTATTTAAAGATCATTTCTTTGGCAAGACACCTGGAGAGCAGATGCCAATCAGAGCTGGCCAGGACTTTTTTTGTAGGAAAAGCCCTTTGGGAGTTCATTTGCGTATTAGTCCACACCCCCCTGGATGTAGCCAACCCTTCTGGATCTTACGGTAGGCCCTGTACGAAGAGCCCTGCAAGCTCTTGGAGGATTGGCTGCTTCAGGGTGTGTGTGGCCTAATATGCAAAGGAGTTCCCACTTCAAAAAACCCCCCCATTGTTTCATGCAGGGATTTGTGGTAGAAAAAGCCCAGCAGGCACTCATTTGCATATTAAGCCACACCCCTTGGCTGCACCATTGTTTTGCACGGGGATCTTTGTGGTAGAAAAAGCCCGGCAGCAACTAATTTCATATTAGACCACACCCCTGTACACCAAACCACCTAGAAGTGTGTTCCTGCTCAAAAAAACGCCCCGGAACAGGCAATACTGAGCTGCTGGACAGTCCCGTTCTTTATAAGGCAGCTTTGCAATGGATGGGGAACGAGACTCGATATACAATCAGTGGTTTAGGTCGTGGCTGCTCATGTGCTGGGGAGCTCAGCACGGCGCTTTCCAAGATGTCTCCCATCAAAGAATATCCACGGAGACACTTTCCTCTGTCATGTGGCCCCATTGCCCCCCCCCCCAGCAGTGGCTTTTACTCAAGGCTCAGGTTCAGCAGCTCAGCTCCTGAACCTTTCTGAGGGTCCCCCTCTTCCTCCCCACCTACCTACCCTGTCCACTGAATAGGAGGTGCAGCTGCATAACAATCCCCGGATTAGGAGAGCGAGCAGCCAGCCAGCCACCAGGGGCTTTGCCACACCCCCAGCAGCTCTCATTAACCCCTGGAGAAGCCCGCACCACCCTTTCTCCGCTTCTTCTGTGATTTGGGGTGGCTTGCTGGCCTTTTGGCTATACCGCAAGCATACCTCCTCTACACCTGAGTCTGAATAACCTAAAATCCAGCTCCTTAGCTACAGTGGGGGCCGGTCTCATCTTTTCAACCCTCCCTTCCGACTGTATGGCCCCTCTGTTGGAAGGCCCCCCGTCCGTCCCCTTTGCTCACCGGCATTTCGAACAAGCAGTGGCACAGTGGTTTTTCCCCTTTTCCCTTTCCCCTTCCCTAACACGGCGTGCAGAGCAAAAGGGGGGCGGGGTTAGCTTGTGGGACTGAAGGCAGCTTATAGTGCTGAGAGCCCAGAACCACCAAACTGGGTGGCCTCCCCACAACAAACCCTGCTGTTGGCCCCCCCGAACTGTGAAATCCTGGCTACGGCCCTGCTGAAATCGGTTCCCTTTTCTGAATCGGGGCAAAAGACATATAGGCCCTTTTCACACTTACCAGTGGAAGCCGGAAGGGAGTCGGTATTGTGCCGCCTTGCAGTAATTCGAGACAGGGATGGGAGTTTTCAGACACATGTTTTTTTTTCCCCGGTAGGGTTCCGTGATTGAAGCAAGCCATTTCACACTGTTTCGCTCTTATCTCGCTTCCACCAGCGCCAGCCGTTTTCTCCTGCCGGCGTGCGATCTCAGACTTTTTTTTTTTTTGGAACGTCAGGCAAAGATCGCTATAGCGCTATAGCGTCGTATCACAACAGCACCACCATAGAGATGGCTAGGCTCCATTGAAATAAGTTACCAAGTTTCAGCGGTGGCGATCTATGGTGATGCTGTTGTGATATGTCACTATAGCGCTATAGCAATCTTAGCCGACGTTAAAAAAAAAAAAAAAAGCCAGAGATCGCGCGCGCCGGCGGGCGAAAAAGGGGGCGAAAACTGCTTCCAGGTTAGATACTGGACAATTCACACAGCGCCCCATAGCGATTTCAACCCGGAAGAAGGGGTTGAAAAGTGGAAGAAGCTGCTCTTTGTTAGTAACGACTCAGGCATGCCTCACTACCGGGACAGCCGCGGGACTGTGTGAAAAGGTGAGAGTATTCCGGTAGCAGCCAGTTACTGAATCGGGTCTGTCTGAAATGCCAACAGAAACCCGTTACTGTTCAGTAACTGACCAGCTGGCATACCGGAATACTTAGGCTGTGTGAAAAAGATCAAACTCCTCCCCCCAGAATCCCGAACCAGAGGTGGTTTCCTGAGCGCAGATCCTGCAACAAACCTGACAACACAAAGACAAGCGTGCCATGTCCGCTCTTACGAGCGTGGCTTTAATGAGAATTCCCACCTCCCCACCCCACGCGCTAGCCGGCATTGAGCTAAAACAAATTGGGAGTTTGTTAAACATTTCTCCTGTTCGTTCACCTAAACACCCGCTGGGAGCGCAAACGGGTGCAAAAATTACGTTAAAATGGGGCGGTTCGAAAAACATGTCGCCAGTGCTGTTCGTACCGTCGCGAGAAGAGGCAATGGTTGTGTGTCGACCGGACATTATTCGTGCCTTTAAAAAAACAACACGCCAATGGTTCAAAAGCATCTGTTTTTTTCATGTTTGCGGTGAAGACAGAAAAGGCTTCTAATACTTTGCATACGGTAATACCACGCCACCCTCCGCTTGGAACAATTTCACTTCGGAAACCGGACAATTTCTCCCTGTTTCTGGCAGAGCTTTCTTCTGGGTTCTGATCCAAGAGAGATCTAACCCCAAATTACCACCCCTCGAGGGTAGAATTTCCCTGTTCCGATTTCTCGACCTTTCCAATAAGCAAAACACTGACTTCAGATAAGCATTTGCAGCTGACGAAAGACCCCCACGACTCCCGACGCTGGTGCATTTCAAACAAACAGAGAAGCCAGTTTAATTTTTACAAGAGACACTTTCTTATTCTTCATTTCCTGTTGGAGATAAACCCCCAATAAGATCCAAGCACATTTTAAAAATAATTATAATAACAACACACGTTGCTCTACATCTTCCAGACCTCACAAACGACCGGTACACTTTGTGCTGTTTCTAACGAACGGGATCGCGGTGCTTGCAGGATTCACCGTGCAAAAAATCTTAGCCGGGGTCGTGGACAAGGTGAAACGGCAGCGGCCGGTCTTCCAGATGGACCGTTTTAAAAAAATTCTGAGGAAGGGAAAAGGTGAACCCAGCCAGACAGGTTCTTAAAAGTGGATCACAAATAAAGCGGTCAAAAACCTTGGACGGCAAAAAAGGGGTTAGGGTAAACCCAGATCACTCATGGGGGGAGAAATCTACCCCCAGGATTGGTGTGAATTGTGAAATCTGGAAATAGTAGTGGGTAGACTATTTTTCTTGCAAAACAGAACAGCCACATTTCCTGCAAAACTGAACGACTCGGCTTTTTCTAGCCCGAGCTCCTCTGCATATTAGGCTACGTCCCCCTGATCTAGCCAATCCTCCAAGAGCTGAGAGGGCTTTTAGTACAGGGCCTACTGTAAGCTCCAGGAGGATTGGCTACATCAGGGGGGCGGGGCCTAATATGCAAAGGAGCCCTGGATGTAATCAAGGGTGGAATTCTAGCAGGAGCTCATTTGCATATTAGACCACACACCCCAGATGTAGCCAATCCTCTAAGAGCTTACAAGGCTCTTTTATGTAAGCTCTTGGAGAATTGGCTACATCAGGGAGGCGTGGCCTAATATGCAAAGGAGCTCCTGCTAGAATTCTACCCCTGGATGTAATGATATTGACCAGGGGGGGGCAGGGAGTGCTGGTGGGAGGAAAAACCGGCATAAGGCCTGGTTCTTGGGATGAGATGGGAAGTCAGGAAAATCGCCAGTCTGTAAATGGGAGAGGGCTGGCTAAACTGTGGCTTAGGAACCATGTGTGGCTCTTTCACACGTATTGTGTGGCTCTCGAAGCTCCAGCAGGTCATCAGCTAGCTTGGAAAAGGCATTTGTGTCTTTAAATCACTTCTCCAAACCAAGGCAGTCAGGAGCTTGGAGAATGCATTTAAAGTTGCTTTCTTTCCACCTCTCCCTCCATCCCCCATCTATTTTCTTTCCTTTTTTCCATCTGGCTTACAATCTCCTCTACCTCCCCTCCCCCAACAGACACCCTGTGAAGTGGGTGGGGCTGAGAGAACTCTCCCAAGAGCTGCCCTTTCAAGGACAGAGCCTCAGAGCGACGTACAATCTCTTTTAACTTCCTATCCCAGAACAGACACCCTGTGAGGTGGGTGAGGCTGAGAGAGCTCTCCCCGCAGCTGCCCTTTCAAGGAGAGGCTCAGAGCGGCCTACAATCTCCTTTCCCTTCCTCCCCCATAACACACACCTTGTGAGGTGGGTGGGGCTCTCCCAGCAGCTGGTCTCTCAAGGACAGAGTCTGAGTGGCCTACAATCTCCTTTCCCTTCCTCCCCCACAACACACACCCTGTGAGGTGGGTGGGGCTGAGAGAGCTCTCCCAGCAGCTGCTCTTTCAAGGACAGAGGCTCAGAGTGGCCTACAATCTCCTTTATCTTCCTCCCTCACAGCAGACACCCTGTGAAGCAGGTGAGGCTGAGAGAGCTATTCCAGAGACTGCCCTTTCAAGGACAGTCTCAGAACGGCCTACAATCTCCTTTCCCTTTCTCCTCTACAACAGACACCCTGTGAGGTGTGTGTGTGTGTGGGGGGGGCTGAGAGAGCTCTCCCAGCAGCTGCCCTTTCAAGGACAGAGGCTCAGAGCGGCCTACAATCTCCTTTCCCTTCTTCCCCTACAACAGACACCCTGTGAGGTGGGTGGGGCTGAGAGAGCTCTCCCAGAAGCTGCCCTTTCAAGGACAACCCCTATGAGAGCTACGGCTGACCCCAAGGCCATTCCAGCAGCAACAAGCGGAGGAGTGGGGAATCAAACCCCGTTCTCCCAGATAAAAATCTGCGGACTTAAACCGCTACACCAAACTGGCTCTTGGAAAGCTTTTAGACCTGCCCCCATTTCCCACAGGGAAGTGTTAAGTCTTCACCTGCCTATGGGCCATGCAAGTGTTAAATTTTGCAGGGAGCGGGGAAGAGTGCATAAAAAAAATGCTCCTTTATCTTGCAAATGCATCTCCCACTGCAATTTGTTCCCTGTTAATAGCCTAAGGGAACACAGAGCCCTTGGGAGTGAAAAACCTTTGCCCTTGTACAATGCAAGTGGGCAGGCTCTTTTGGGGGCCACTGGCCACTATTACAACCACCTCCCTCTGTGTGCCGCGGGAGAGGAAAAAGGAACGGTCCCCTGTGAAAGCACCAGTCGTTTCAGTCTCTGGGGTGACGCTGCTTTCACAACATTTTCACGGCAGACTTTTTACGGGGTGGTTTGCCATGGCCTTCCCCAGTCATCTACGCTTTCCCCCCAGCAAGCTGGGTCCTCATTTGACTGACCTCGGAAGGATGGAAGGCTGAGTCAACCTGAAGCCGGCGACCTGAAAACCCAGCTTCCGCCGGGGATCAAACTCAGGCCACGAGCAGAGCTTAGGACTGCAGTACTGCAGCTTTAACACTCTGCACCACGGGGCTCTGCAAAAGAAGTAAAAAAGGAAAAGAAAAGGTCCCCTGTGAAAGCACCAGTCGTTTCCGTCTCTGGGGTGACGTTGCTTTCACAACGTTTTCACGGCAGACTTTTTACGGGGTGGTTTGCCATTGCCTTCCCCAGTCATCTACGCTTTCCCCCCAGCAAGCTGGGTCCTCATTTGACCGACCTCGGAAGGATGGAAGGCTGAGTCAACCTGGAGCCGGCTACCTGAAAACCCAGCTTCCACCGGGGATTGCGCTCAGGTCGCGAGCAGAGCTTAGGAGAGACACCACCGCAAAACCAACAGGTCTGTGCTCCCCGCCAGCCCCTCCCCCATGCTACCCCCAATATCCAGCTGCTCACAGAGTAGGCCTTGGGACACTTTCCCAGCCTCCAGAAGCAAGTCTTTCAAAAAAGGGAGTTCCCCCCAGTCACTGCTGGTCCTAGAATGCGTTACACCCTAGGCAGGTAACCTGCCCGCAGCTGCCACCCCCACCCCCTCTCCACAGCGCCACAACACAGCATCGCACTCCACTGCCTCCCCACAGCACGATTAGAGGTGCGCCAGGAAGAGGCTTGGTCCTACCTGCTTTGTAAGGGCCCGGGGCTTCTTCGAAGTTGTTTGAAGAGCGCGCTGGAGGAGGTTTCTCCCCCCTCACTTCCGGAACCGGTAATGAGGGAGGAGTCAAACTCCTCCAGCGTCAGGGGGAGCCCAATTCGGCACCCCCTTCCCGGTGCCCTGAGCAACTGCCTAGTTTGCCTAGTGGGCGAGCCAGCCCTGCCTACAGTATTGCACCCCCCAGCCCAGTGAGGGGGAGTGGAAAGGAAAGGTCCCCTGTGCAAGCACCAGTGGTCTGCCCACTGCCTTCCCCAGTCATCTACGCTTTCCCCCCAGCAAGCTGGGAACTCTTTTGACCAACCTCGGAACGATGGAAGGCTGATTCAACCTCGAGCCGGCAACCTGAAAACCCAGCTTCCGCCGGGGATCGAATTCAGGTCGTGAGCAGAGCTTAGGACTGCAGTGTTGCAGCTTTAACACTCTGCACCACGGGGAGAGGGAGAGAGACACAGCTGTAAAACTTCCAGATTGCTTTCTGCCAAAGGGCTTCGAGACATTTTGGGGCTGGGGAGACAGAAGAAGACAGAAGAAGAAGATATTGGATTTATATCCCACCCTCCACTCCGAAGAGTCTCAGAGCGGCTCACAATCTCCTTTATCTTCCTCCCCCACAACAGACACCCTGTGAGGTGGGTGGGGCTGGAGAGGGCTCTCCCAGCAGCTGCCCTTTCAAGGACAACCTCTGCCAGAGCTATGGCTGACCCAAGGCCATTCCAGCAGGTGCAAGCGGAGGAGCGGGGAATCAAACCCGGTTCTCCCAGATAAGAGTCCGCACACTTAACCACTACACCAAACTGGCTCTCCAGAGAAACCCAACAGAGCCCCTCCCGCTTCTCTCCATAGCAGCACCCCCAAATCTGGTCCCCAGGTCTCCCCAAGTGTAGGGCCCTGAACTCAATGACAGGAGTAACGCTAACGAGGTGGAAAGCTTTCTCTCTCTCTGCCTACTCAACATACAACTACTCAAGTCCGCATGAGGTCCCTGGGACCTGACAATTCGTTATGGCGAGATGGCTGGAACACTGACAGTCCCGAATGAATATAAAAGCAGTAACTTGCCACCAATGTTCCCTCTAAGCTGCGGAGTCTTGTGAGCGAAAACTACTTTGTGAGCTACTGGCTTTCAGGTTGTGAGCTGCTGAATCAATCTGTGTGCTCTGGGGCCATTTTTCCTGAGCCAAGACAAAAATGTGTGAGCCAGAGGCTTAAAAAACTGCGAGATAGCTCACACTAACTCAGCTTAAGAAGATGATGATGAAGGAGATATTGGATTTGTATCCTGCCCTATACTCTGAATCTCAGAGCAGCCACAATCTCCTTTACCTCTCCCCCACAACAACAGACACTCTGTGAGGCGGGTGGGGCTGAGCGGGCTCTCCCAGGAGCTGCCCTTTCAAGGACAGAGGCTCAGAGCGGCCTACAATCTCCTTTCCCTTCCTCCCCCCACAACAGACACCCTGTGAGGCGGGTGGGGCTGAGCGAGCTCTCTCAGAAGCTGCCTTTTCAAGGACAGAGGCTCAGAGCGGCCTACAATCTCCTTTCCCTTCCTCCCCCCACAACAGACACCCTGTGAGGTGGGTGGGGCTGAGAGGGCTCTCCCAGCAGCTGCCCTTTCAAGAACAGAGTCTCAGAGCAGCCTACAATCTCCTTTCCCTTCCTCCCGCACAACAGACACCCTGTGAGGTGGGTGGGGCTGAGAGGGCTCTCCCAGCAGCTGCCCTTTCAAGAACAGAGTCTCAGAGCAGCCTACAATCTCCTTTCCCTTCCTCCCCCCACAACAGACACCCTGTGAGGTGGGTGGGGCTGAGAGGGCTCTCCCAGCAGCTGCCCTTTCAAGGACAGAGTCTCAGAGCAGCCTACAATCTCCTTTCCCTTCCTCCCGCACAACAGACACCCTGTGAGGTGGGTGGGGATCAGAGAGCTCTCCCAGAAGCTGCCCTTTTAAGGACAGAGTGTCAGAGCAGCCTACAATCTCATTTCCCTTCTTCCCTCATAACAGACACCCTTTGAGCTACGGCTGACCCAAGGCCATGCTAGCAGGTGCAAATGGAGGAGTGGGGAATCAAACCGAGTTCTCCCAGATAAGAGTCCGGGCACCTAACCACTACCCCAAACTGGCTCACAAGCTTAGAGGGAATGCTTCTTGCCGCTTAATTTTGCTGGCAGGGATGAAAAGGCCACAGTTTCTTAATCTTGCCGGGGTGACATTTGTGGCTTTGAGTGGCCCAGGAAGGGGATGTTTCGGACTTGGATCAGACAGACCATTCCGAGAGATCAAATCGCCCCACCTGGGTTCCCTCCCCTTTCACGGAGTCGATGGGCGGAGCAAAACTGCAGGCGGCTGGAGGCTCAAAAAGCGCGGCTGCTTTTGTACTATAGATGGACGGCTGCTTGCAGCAAGGAAGGTACTGGTCCTCTCCAGCACCTGCTACTCGGCGGGAGTACTCTCACTGCCCGTGGAGGCTCTGCGGGACAGCCAGCCTCTGTGAGGCTTTTCTCCAAGGTCGAGCATTTTTTGTAGCAGGAACTCCTTTGCCTATTAGGCCACACACCCCTGATGGAGCCAATCCTCCTGGAGCTTACAGTAGGCCCTGTACGAAGAGCCCTGTAAGGAATTCTAGCAGGACCTCCTTTGCATATTAGGCCACTCCCCCCTGATGCAACCAATCCTCTTGGAGCTTCCAGTAGGCCCTGTGAGAAGAGCCCTGTAAGGAATTCTAGCAGGAACTCCTTTGCCTATTAGGCCACACACCCCTGATGCAGCCAATCCTCTTGGAGCTTACAATAGGCCCTGTACGAAGAGCCCTGTAAGGGATTCTAGCAGGACCTCCTTTGCCTATTAGGCCACACACCCCTGATGTAGCCAATCCTCCTGGAGCTTACAGCAGGCCCTGTACGAAGAGCCCTGTAACGGATTCTAGCAGGACCTCCTTTGCCTATTAGGCCACAACCCCCCGATGAAGCCAATCCCCCAAGAGCTTACCGTAGGCCCTGTACGGAGAGCCCTGTAAGCGCCAGGATTGGCTTCATCAAGGGGGTGTGGCCTAATAGGCAAAGGAGTTCCTGCTACAAAAAAAGGCCTGCATATCAGGGCTTTTTTTGTAGCAGGAGCTCCTTTGCATATTAGGCTACACCCCCTGGATGGAGCCAATCCTCCAAGAGCTTCCAGGGCTCTTTGTACAGGGCCTACCGTAAGCTCCAAGAGGATTGGCTACAAGGGTGGAATTCTAGCAGGCGCTCCTTTGCATATTAGGCCACACCCCCTGGATGGGGCCAATCCTCCAAGAGCTTCCAGGGCTCTTAGTACAGGGCCTACTGTAAGCTCCAAGAGGATTGGCTACAGGGGTGGAATTCTAGCAGGACCTCCTTTGCATATTAGGCCACGCACCCCTGATGTAGCCAATCCTCCAAGAGCTTCCAGGGCTCTTCTTCCAGGGCCTACTGTAAGCTCCAAGAAGATTGGCTACAGGGGTGAAATTCCAGCAGGAGCTCCTTTGCATATTAGGCCACACCTCCTGGATGGAGCCAATCCCCCAAGAGCTTCCAGGGCTCTTCTTCCAGGGCCTACCGTAAGCTCCAGGAGGACTGGCTCCATTAGGGGTGCATGGGCTAATAGGCAAAGGAGTTCCTGCTACAAAAAAAGCCGTTGAGTGGAGCACAAGTATTTACAGACCGCAGCCACCTGCTACTCGGTCTCTCCACACCCCTCCCCCTGTATTCTGCTCACTTTTGGCAGCCAAAATACGCATACACAGACAAACAAAAACATTTTTAAAAGCAAATTTCCTGAACGCGCCTGCTGTTTCTCCGGGTGGTCGCTCTTCCCAATTCTCATCTGTTCACAGGTATTCCAAAGTGTGAGGAGCGGGGGGGGCAGAGGGGAGGAGACAACACCTCCCTCCAAACAGGTGCTGGGGCAGAAGACGTATCCCCCCCAAAAAATACATAAAGGGGGACAGAGAGAAAGAGAGAGAGACAGAGGGAGAAGTCCGGCAGGGCCTCCTTCCATCTTCAACGGGACCCAAACTTCATCGATTCTCCGTGGCGACTGGTTTCCCGGAGCGACGGCAGCCCTCCCTCTCATTTCGCTCAGCCAATCAGGGCTCAAAGGGGACGGCGGAGAGGAAACACCCCTCTGCCGTCTCACGCCCGTCCTTAACCAAAGGATCCAGGGGGGCAGGGCCGGTGTTTGCGACGCCGTCCCGAGCGCTGTAGGGAAGGTATGGGGCAGACGGCAAACCCGCCGTCCGCTCCCATCTGTAAAGAAAAACACCCTGTTCCCACTTGACCAGTGCAAAGAAAAGGGTCCGTCTGGCAGCTGTTGACAGAACCCCGGCCGAGCGTGGGCTGAGGCCGCTTCTTCCAGCGTTCCGTATCAGATGAGGGGCGGGACCATGCTGGAAGCTCTCCAAACGGGCTGGGGTTCGAGCGAAGGAGGGGGCGGGTGGAGCTGCAGGGCCGGGCAGGTCCTTCCCCGGGCGCATTGGTTTTCCCCTCAAAGGCGTTTGTCCTTCACGATCCCGTTCATGAGGTGTTTCCTGCAAAGGACAAGAGCAGTGGCTGAACCGTTGGCGCTTCGGGCCAAAGGGGACGAGTATGGACCGAGAGGGATGATGTCACGAGGGGGAGCTGGAAGGGTTAACAGACTGGGAAGAGTTGCCAACCAGCTCCTCAGCCAAACAACCAGCAGCTGGCCCATCCATCACTCTCCCCACATTCCAAGCACTGGGGAGGTTGTTGACAATCAATCTCCTCCAAGCTCTCCCCCTCCCATCTCAAGAGTTCGAAGCAGGCTCCGGAAAGAACTTTCAGAGCGAAGACATGAGGCACGCCGATGCTTCAGATCTCTCAGCCCTGAGTTCTAGCAGAGTCGCTGCCACCCAGGGAGCAGGCTGATTGAGGCTCCCATATAACGCCCACCCAGGACCTCGTGGAAGCAACAAGTTGATTCCCTTGGCTTTCATCCACGCCCCTTCCTGATTCCAGACCCTGACCTGCTTGAATTCCTTGGCACCCTGACCCGTTGGCTTTTGGACACTGGCTTCTGATTCCGGTTTGTGATTTCGCTTTGGCGACTTGGCCCCTGCTTGACTTTCTGGACTTTGACCTTGGACCGGCTTTGGACTCCCGCCTGCCTGCACCCTGAGAACGTGACAGCCAGTAGGGCCCCGTCCTTGTGGATTTTACAGGCTCCCCCCTCCCCCTGGGGACCCCTAATTGCCTCAGCACATGAAGCAGGGAACGGCCCCAGCGAGCTCTCCCCTGAAGCACTCTGAGTAGAGTGCTGGGTGGGCAGATTCCAAAGGTTGGGTGGGTAGGTAGGCAGCCAGCCTCACCCCCTGCTCCCAGCAGCCCTTAGTCCGCCCATCAAGAGCTGTGGGCTCCACGTGCTGCCTTGTTTCCCACCCCCATGGGCCTGAACGGTCAGTTCTTGGGTGGGTGGGAGGAGAGGCCTCTAGATTGCACAGGCTGCAAGGGCAGCTAGAGGCCTTTCAGGGTGCGGAAGGAGGGATTAGGGCAGCCAGGACGTGTCTCCCTCAGCCAGGGTGGACAAGCCACGCGTGTTCCCTGCTGCTCCCAGTTGGGGAAGGGCACAGGAAAGCAGGGGAATGGGGAGGGAGCGCAGAGATACAAATCAGCCTTCTTTGGAACTTCGGAAGGGGAAGTCGATCACTGCAGGCTGAGCTCCAGGAAAGGCGGAAGGAGAATTTAAATCACACTGGAGGGGGGAGGCGTGCCCCCAACCTCTGCAGCTTCTTGCTCTCACCCTCATAGCTCCCTCCTGTGGCCCCCCTGTGACTTTAAGCTACAGAGCTGATGATGGGAAAGTGGGTTGGATTGGGACCGGGCGAGGTCAGAGGGCAAGGAAAGCTACCCAGAACGGACGGCTTGCTTGAAAACCTGTACAAAATGACAAGCCTCCGTTTTGCCAGCAGACAGTCTTCCGGTTGCCAAGGGGAAGCCATGCCTCTTGGCCCAGGACCTTGGCCAATCTACAGGGGAGGTCTGGAGATCTCCTGGAATTGCAACCCATAATCCCTCTCAACGGTGGAGTCTTGTGAGCAAAAATTCGACCTTGGGAGCGACCGGCATGCAAGTTGTGAGCTATTGCATCAATTAGTTTGCTCTGAGCTAGGACAAAAATGTGTGAGGCGAAGGCTAAAAAACTGTGAGCTAGCTCACACTAACTCAGCTTAGAGGGAACACCGGTCAGAACAACGAGCACCAAAGGCTAGATGGCCGTCTGACAGCAATGAGGATCCTGTGAATTTAAGGGGAAGTGTTTGTGAGTTTCCTGCATTGTGCAAGGGGTTGGACTAGATGACCCTAGAGGTCCCTTCCAGCTCTATGATTCTATGACCAGTCTAGCCAGACTGGGGGTCCACTGATTTGGAATCAGACAGCTTCGTTAAGTTCACGCAGGGGTGGGGTGGGGATTCACAGCACAAACGTTTCTTCTGTTCCTTGGGAGAAGGGCTGTAACCAGCGTTCCCTCTAAGCTGAGTTAGTGTGAGCTAGCTCACAGTTTTTTAGCCTCTGGCTCACACATTTCTGCCTCAGCTCAGGAAAAAACAGACCCAGAACAAACTGATTTACACAGCAGCTCACAACATTCATGCCAGTATCTCACAAAGTAGAAGTTTTGCTCACGAGACTCCGCAGCTTAGAGGGAGCTTTGGGTGTAACCCAAGGGTGAGAGCCCCCAATCTGCAGACAGAATGACCTGAGTCTCCAGTTAAGGATCTCCATAGGGATCGCGAGAAGAAGACCTTTTTCCTGCCCAGGAACCCCTTTCGGAGCCAGGTGGGTCAAACTCTGCCCCACGCAGCATCCAATGGAGCAGGGAAGAGCGTCTCTGCCCAAGCTGAGTTGCCTCGCTAGGCCAACAAACTAGGACCCAGGCCGGCTCAGGCGTCACTCCCTCCTTCCCGCTTTTAGCTACCTTTCCTTCCAGGAGGGGGTGCTGTGCAGCTTCCCGTCGTTCTTCCGGAGGGCTGCTGCTTTCCTCCCGGTGTCGACGATGTCGTACTCTCGCACATCGTTCACCTCCTGCACCTGCCCCATCAAAACCTTGACCACAAAGAGGATGATGTACTGCGGAGAGAGGAGAGAGGCCCTTGCCAACTGTCGTCTGAGAGCCAGTTTGGTGCAGTGGTGAAGCGCGAAGACTCTTATCTGGGAGAACCAGGTTTGATTCCCCACTCCTCCACTTGCAGCTGCTGGAATGGCCTTGGGTCAGCCAGAGCTCTCTTATCTGGGAGAACTGGGTTGGATTCCCCACTCCTCCACTTGCAGCTGCTGGAATGGCCTTGGGTCAGCCCTAGCTCTCACAGAGCTGTGGCGCATACTACCGTTGCAGAAGGGACACTTTATAATAGTAATAGCATACATTACTTTTTATTGCTGATATTCTTTAAATTCCGTAATTGACTGATTACGGCATCTTACATAACTTGTTATTAATCTACCTGCTATGTTTCCCATCTTTTATTTTCTTTTTTATACATAATGCGGCTGTTATGTTCTTGTCCAATACGGTTTACGGCTTGTTTACACATACTTCTTACTTAGCTATAGTCAATATTTTTTACTGCGCTGCAATGTTATTTACAATGTTATTTACATCCTTGTTCCTTTGCTATCTTGTTTTTTGTACTGAAAAACTCCAATAAAATGCTAATTGCCTATAAATTATTGAGCTTTTTTGTGATTGAGATTTGACTATTATTTGTATTAGTTATTTTTCACGGATTTCTTTTTCTATTCATTCTCTCAATCGCACAGCAGAGCTACTGAGCCAAGCCCCTCTTCCTTCTATTGGCTGAGGCTCCTCCCGCTCCTGGTCTCCTGGGGAAGGAAGGAAAGAGCCAGAGCTTCCTTTGCCCTGTTCCCTGGATCCGATGGGAGAAATACAAAGAAAGCAACTTTAAGACCAACGAGTGCTAATGTTTTAAGCCTGTTTTATTTTAAGTTTTTAAATTACATATATATATGTTTGTCTGTGTCCTTTATAAAGTTTATATCTCTGCCACCTAATCTTAAATAGGTACACACATGGCCCAGCTTGTCATGGCCTGGCCCAACAAGGTCTCATTTGTGTCAGATCTGGCCCTCATGACAAATGAGTTTGACACCCCTGATCTACGGGGTCACCCTTGTGGACCTGTTTGTCCACCCCTCGAAGAATTCTATTTTTAAAGTATTTTTATGTGCCTGAGCGTGTGCACACACTTGGAAGTTGTGGCAACCCTTGGTGACTGACCCCTACTGGGGGCCTGGAGGATATTCAGAGAGAGGGCTGAATAAAGTCTGCCCCTGCCTCCCAGATAGGTCTCCTTGCCAGAGTCGACCCTTTTTAGCTTCTGGGATCTGACGTGATCGGGCCCGCCTGGGCTATCCAGGTCGGGGCCCTCTCAAAGAACTCTAAAAAGGTTGGCGAGACAAGAATTCCTTACAGAATCCATGTTGATTCTTCCTCAATAGCTGGGGTTCATCAATTATTTTTATTTACTGTATTTACACCTCACTTTTCTCCTCACTGGGGACCCAAAGTGGCTGGCAGAATTTTCTGCTGCTCCGTATTGTCCTCACAACCCTGTGAAACAGGTTAGGCCAGGGGTGGCCAAACTGGCTCAGGAGCCATAGGTGACTCTTTCACACATATTCACAGAATCATAAGAGTTGGAAGGGGCCTCCAGGGTCATCTAGTCCAACCCCCTGCACAATGTAGGAAACTCACTAATTTTATTGTTGTTGTTCAGTCGCACAGTCGAGTCCGACTCTTTGCGACCCCACGGACAAAGTCACGCCAGGCCCTCCTGTCTTCCACCATCCGCCGAAGTCTGCTCAAATTCGTGCTTGTTACATCAGTAACGCTGTCCAGCCATCTCCTCTTTTGCCGTCCCCTTCTTCTTTTGCCTTCTGTCATTCCCAGCATCAGGGTCTTCTCCAGGGAGTGCTCCCTTCTCATTTAGTGGCCAAGATTTTGAGCTTCAGCATCTGACCTTCCAGTGAACACTCTGGGTTGATCTCCCTTAGGACTGACTGATTGGATCTTCTTGCAGTCCAAGGGACTCTCAAGAGTCTTCTCCAGCATCACAGCTCAAAAGCATCTATTCTTCTGCGCTCGGCCTTCCTTATGGTCCAGCTCTCACAGCCATGCATTACTACTGCGAATACCATCGCTTTGACTATAAGGAATTTTGTTGGCAGGGTGATGTCTCTACTTTTTATTATGCTGCCCAGGTTCGCCATAGCTGTCCTCCCAAGGAGTAAACGTCTTTTAATTTCATGACTACAGTCACCATCTGCAGTGATACCTCCCCCTAAATTCACAGGATGTGCATTGGTGTCAGATGGTCATCAAGACACCAATGGTCATCTAGAAAACCAAGGAAGGAGAGCCCACCACCTCCCGAGGAAGCCTGTTCCACTGAGGAACCACTCTTAACGGTCAGGAAGTTCTTCGTAATGTTGAGTCGAAAACTCTTTAAGACCAAAGAGTGCTAACGTTTTAAGCCTGTTTTACTGTATATTGTGTGGCTCTCCAAGCTAGCCAGCAGCTTGGGAAAGTGCATTTAAAGTTAAAGTTGCTTTCTTTCCATCTTCTCCCTCCCCCTCCATCTCCCTTCCTTCGTGCCTTGTCTTGCGGCTCTCAAACATCTGACGTTCATGTCTTGCGGCTCACAAACATTTGGCATTTATTCTATGTGGCTCTTATGTTAAGCAAGTTTGGCCACCCCTGGGTTAGGCTGTCTGGACGGCCCCGGCTTATCTGGCGACCTTCCATGGTGGATTTTGTTTTTAGTATTTTTTTACCAAGCTGTGACACGCTAGGTTGAATTATATACATTCCTCATCAGTTCTACAGTCTAACATCTTCTATAACATTACCATACAAACAGACTTTTCAAAATTTACATTCTTCTTGATAGTGCATCTGCTATCACATTTTGCTTCCCAGGGATACGCTGAATGTCAAAGTTGTAATCTTGGAGATGTAAACTCCATCTTATCAGTTTGCTGTTCGTATTTTCTCAATACGCTTGTGTCACTAAGACACACAGAAAGTAGAGGGACACTGCAGTAAAGGAATTTTTCACAAAACTGTCTTAATTCCTTTACTGCAGTGTCCCTCTACTTTCTGTGTGTCTTAGTGACACAAGCGTATTGAGAAAATATACTATATGACAAATAATACGCCACTCACCGTAAACCAATAGAGATTCATCAGCGTCAGGATGAAGAGCAAAGCGTTGAAGAAGAAGTAGAAAGGGATGTTAGGCACAGAGCGGAGGCTGGAGTGGCAGGTGGCGTACAGCACCTTGAGGGGGAACCAGTAGAGGCGGAACCAGAACCTGCCAGGAAAAGAGGGGAGAAGCCCATTAGGAGAAGACAATGCACAGCGGTGGGGGACTGCAGACTCCGCCCCATCCTGCTCACACACATCGGTGGGGGGGCGGCACAACCTCGGGGCAAAAGGGCTCTGAGAGACAATTCATCAATACACCCAGGGCTTTTTTTGTAGCAGGAACTCCTTTGCATATTAGGCCACACACCCTTGAGGTAGCCAATCCTCTTGAAGCTTACAGTAGGAGAGAGAGCCCTGTAAGTGCCCACGTGGGAGCACATACAGCCTGGACTGTGGGAACTGCATCGGCTGCCGATAGTGTACCGGATTTGCTACAAGGTGCTGGTTATCACCCTTAAAGCCCTATATGGCCGAGGACCTGTCTACCTTAGGGACCGTCTCTTCCCATATGTTCCCCAGAGGGTACTCAGATCAGGGACATGGAACCTGTTATCGATCCCTGGGCTGGAGAAGGCAAGATTGAAGATCACTCGGGAGAGAGCCTTCTCTGTAGCAGCCCCCTATTGGTGGAACCTGTATAAGGGTCAAGAAGCAACTGTCAGAACGGGATATGGAACAACTGATTGGTTTAGAATAGGAAAAGGAGTTCAACAAGGATGTATATTGTCACCCTGCTTATTTAATTTATATGCAGAGTACATCATGCGGAATGCTGGTTTGGAAGAAGCACAAGCCAGAATTAAGATTGCCGGGGAAAACATCAACAACCTAAGATATGCAGATGACACTACTCTAATGGCAGAAAGTGAGAAGGACCTAAAGAACCTCTTGTTGAGGGTGAAAGAGGAGAGCACAAAAGTAGGCTTGAAACTCAACATCCAAAAAACTAAGATCATGGCATCTGGCCCCATCACACCTTGGCAAATAGAAGGGGAAGACATGGAAGAAGTGGCAGACTTCGCATTTCTGGGATCCAAGATCACTGCAGATGGTGACTGTAGGCACGAAATTAAAAGACGTTTGCTCCTTGGGAGGACAGCTATGGAGAACCTGGGCAGTATAATAAAAAGTAGAGACATCACCCTGCCAACAAAAGTCCGTATAGTCAAAGCGATGCTATTCCCAGTAGTAATGTATGGCTGTGAGAGCTGGACCATAAGGAAGGCCGAGTGCAGAAGAATAGATGCTTTTGAGAATAATAGTAATAATAATAATAAACTTTTATTTATATCCCGCCCTCCCTGCCAAGGCAGGCTCAGGGCGGAGAAGTGGTGCTGGAGAAGACTCTTGAGAGTCCCTTGGACTGCAAGAAGACCAAATCAGTCAGTCCTAAGGGAAATCAACCCAGACTGTTCCCTGGAAGGTCAGATGCTGAAGCTGAAGCTCAAATGCTTTGGCCACCCAATGAGAAGGGAGCAGTCACTGGAAAAGACCCTGATGCTGGGAAAGACAGAAGGCAAAAGAAGAAGGGGACGGCAAAAGAGGAGATGGCTGGACAGCGTTACTGATATAGCAAACATGAATTTGAGTGGACTTTGGAGGAAGGTGGAAGACAGGAGGGCCTGGCGTGACTTTGTCCAGGGGGTCGCAAAAAGTCAGACTCGACTGTGCGACTGAATAACAACAACAAATTGGTGGAACCAACTTCCGGAAGAAGCAAAAACCTTGCAGGACCTTGTTCAGTTCTGCAAGGCTTGCAAGACAGCTTTATTTCAACTTGCTTTTAGTCGATAGCCGCATACGAGGACTCTCATGAAGACCGAAACAACTGGAATGTATCATTAGCACCAAATTGTTTTAAAAATGTTCGAATCGTTATATCGCTTAAGGTTTTAATTAGTTAATGTTTAACATCTGTTAAATGTTTTCACTGTTGTGAGCCGCCCTGAGCCTGCTTCCGGTTGGGGGAGGGCAGGATATAAATCCAATGAAATAAATAAATAAGCTCTTGGGGGATTGGCTACATCTGATGGGCGTGGCCTAATATGCAAAGGAGTTCCTGCTACAAAAAAAGCCCTGCGGATATGGATTGCCATGGCTTTGCAGGGAAGGTGTTTAACTCAAGTAACCTTAAGGCTGGAACACAGCGGACAGAGGCATCAGAAGAATGCCACATCTCCTTTTTTCTGACCTTGAAGACCAGACGCTTATTAGAACTGTTGGAGAAACAGTTTCATGTTAGAACATAAGATAAGCCATGTTGGATCAGGCCAATGGCCCATCCAGTCCAACACTCTGTGTCACACAGTGGCCAAAACCCCAGGTGCCATCAGGAGGTCCACCAGTGGGGCCAGGACACAAGAAGCCCTCCCGCTGTGCCCCCACCAAGCACCAAGAACACAGAGCATCACTGCCCCAGACAGAAGAACGTAAGAGAAGCCATGTTGGATCAGGCCAATGACCCATCCAGTCCAACACTCTGTGTCACACATGGCCAAAAAACCCCAGCTGCCATCAGAAGGTCCATCACTGGGGCCAGGACACCAGAAGCCCTCCCACTGTGCCCCCCCAAGCACCAAGAATACAGAGCATCACTGACCCAGACAGAAGAATATAAGAGAAACCATGTTGGATCAGGGCAATGGCCCATCCAGTCCAACACTCTGTGTCACACAATGGCCAAAAGAACCCAGGTGGCATCAGGAGGTCCATCAGTGGGGCCAGGACACTAGAAGCCCTCCCAGTTGCACCCCCCAAGCACCAAGAATACAGAGCATCACTGACCCAGACAGAAGAAAGACAGGTTGCTTACCTGTAACTGTAGATCTTCGAGTGGTCATCTGTGCATTCACACTCATGGGATAGTGCGCCTGCGCCGATCCCCGAATCGGTATCTGAAAAAGCCCGGGATTTTTCCGCGCTCGGCGCCAATGAGCATGCGCAAGCGACCCACTGCGCATGCCCACCAGCGCCCGTGCGGCAATCCCGCCAGTTCCTCCCTGACCGCTGAAAGCCCCTTTACTGAAGAGAGACCGTCAGCAGCGGGGAAGGAGGGCGGGTAGTGTGAATGCACAGATGACCACTCGAAGATCTACAGTTACAGGTAAGCAACCTGTCTATCTTCTTCGTGGTCTCTGTGCCTCACACTCATGGGAGATTAGCAAGCAAAGCATACCTGGAGGCAGGAAGACGGTCAGCCTGAAGAAACAGCTTGCAACACCGCAGCTCCCAACCGAGTCCTCTGCTGAGCATGCACGTCCAGCGCGTAGTGCTTCATGAAGGCATGCGGAGAAGACCAGGTAGCCGCCTTGCAGACATCGGAAAGGGACACACCCTTCAGGAATGCCACCGACGTGGCCATCGCCCTTGTGGAGTGTCCACGAACAGGTCCAGGTAGAGGCTTCTTAGCCAACAAATAACAAAGTCTGATCGTCTCAGTGAGCCATTTGGACAGTCTCTGAGAAGAAATTTTGGACCCTAACTTTGGGGCAGAGTAGGAAACAAAAAGTTGATTGTCCTTACGAAAACCCCGTGAACGGTTTAGATAAAACAGGAGGGCACGCTTAACATCTAACGCGTGCAGACTGCGTTCCTCATCCGAGGAAGGGCTAGGGTAAAAGGTGGGCAACCAAACCTCTAAGTTAAGGTGAAACTGGGAAACCACTTTCGGGAGAAAAGTAATGTCTGGGGCCAGAGAGACCCCAGCCTCTCTAAAGGCAAGGTATGGGTAGTCACACCGCATCGCCGTGAGCTCCCCTGCACGGCGTGCCGAAGTGATGGCAACTAAAAATGCAGTCTTCCAAGACAAAAGTTGCAGGGAACATGTCGCCATAGGCTCAAAGGGGCGACGAGTCAACTTGTCCAGGACCAAAGTCAAATCCCACAGCTGTGGAGGGGATCTAGACGGGGGATGAAGGCGGAACAATCCCTTCATAAATCTCTTGGACTGCGGGTGAGCAAAGACAGAGTAACCCTCAACTGAATCATGAAAAGCAGAAATAGCTGCTAAATAGACCTTAATGGATGAGAATACCAGCCCCTCATCCACCAAGGACAAAAGAAACTCAAAAACTGTGGGCAGCCCAACAGTGTCAGGTGACATTGGAGAGTCAACCACAAAGTCACTGAACTTTTTCCACTTCCTCTCGTAAGAGGCACGGGTGGAAGGTTTCCTGCTACTCTGGAGCACTTGTTGAACCCTGGTGGAGAAGTCTAGTGGTCGATGAACCACGCTGTCAGCTTCAGGTGCGGCACGTTGTGATGGAGCACGTGCCCTCCCTGGGCCGACAACAGGTCCGGTTCTGCCGGGAACTGGTAAAAGGTCCCCCTCGACTGCTGGAGCAGAATCGAGAACCAGCCCTGACGGGGCCACCACGGGGTCACCAGAATGCAACGTGGCTTCTCCTGCACTAACTTGTGGACCACCCTCGTTAGCAAAGGTAAGGGCGGGAACATGTACAGGAACCAGCCCTCCCACCGAAGTAGAAGTCCGTCTCCCAAGGAAGCCGGATCCGCACCTCCCCTGGCACAGAACAATGGGCACTTCTTGTTCTGCGCTGTGGCGAAAGCATCCAGCTGTGGGTAGCCCCAGAGTTGGAACACCGGCTCTAGGAACCTCCATTGCAGTTCCCATTCGTGTGGGGAGGCTCCACCCCTGCTGAGAGAGTCCGCCTGTATGTTGAGGACCCCCGGCAGATGTGTAGCTTTTACAAAAATGTCCCACTGGAGACACTCCTCCCAGAGATCCATTGCCAGTGAGCATAGCCTGCGAGACACTGTCCCCCCCCTGTCTGTTTATATAGCACAGGGCAGTGGTATTGTCCGTAAGCAATGCCACAGTCTGTCCCACCAGCAGTGGACGGAACGATCGAAGGGCAAAGTGAACTGCTAGCAGTTCTAGGTAGTTTATATGGCACCGGCTCAGTTTCGGTGGCCACTTGCCTCCCACACACAGCTCCTCCAGGTGGGCTCCCCACCCCCACATGGAGGCATCGGTAGCGATGGTTACTGTAGGGGTCGGCAGATGAAAAGGGGCCCCTTGACGGATGTTGCTCTCTGTTCCCCACCATTGCAGGGAGCGGAGAGTCCCGGGTGGAATGGTGAACCTCTTTCGAGGTGAGTCTCTGAGAGGCCGAAAGTGGCGCAAGAATCAAATCTGTAGGCCTCTCATGTGCAGTCTTGCGAAACGTAGCACGCTTGTCGTCGCGGCCATCAACCCCAGCATCCGCTGGAGCTGCTGAGCCGTGCCCCACCGCCGCCTTTGAAGTAGCTGCACCAGATTGATGATGTCCTTCGCTCTCTGCGAAGGGAGGAATGCTCGATGTTGTTGAGTGTCCAACAGAGCCCCTATGAATTGAACTGTCTTTGAGGGAGTGAGATGGGATTTCTCCAGGTTGACTTGCAGCCCCAGGGTGCCAAGAAGACGGAGAGTGGTAGCGATGTGGGTTGTTAGACTCTCCCTCGACTTCGCCACAAGAAGCCAGTCGTCGATGTATGGGAAGACAACGACTCCCTGCAGACGAAGATGGGCAGCCACCACACTCATCAGCTTCGTGAACACCCGAGGAGCAGTAGACAGTCCAAACGGCAGGGCCCTGAATTGGAAGTGACGAGCACCCACTGCAAACCGTAGGAAACGCCTGAACGCGGGATGGATGCTGACATGAAAATAAGCATCCTTGAGGTCCAGGGTCGCCATCCAGTCTCCCTGATTGATGAGGGGCAGGATTGTTTGCAGCGTAGCCATTCTGAACTTCTGGTACAGAATAAATTTGTTCAGACTCCGAAGGTCCATGATAGGCCTTGGGCCCCCGTCCCTTTTGGGAACCAGAAAGTACCGGGAGTAGAAGCCTCCCGTCCTGGCCTCCGGTGGAACTACCTCTATGGCTTGTTTCTGTAGGAGGTTGTTCACCTCCGCCAGCAGAGGTGGGGAAGGGGGAGTGGTGACTACCACGGACTGGTTTGGAGTCTGAACAAACTCTATTTTGTAGCCCTCTTCTATGATGGACAGAGCCCACCTGTCTGTGGAGATCAACTCCCAGGCAGGCAGGAAAGGGCGTAGGCGGATGGATGAATTCCCAACGGGGACGACGACGCGTGCTTGGAAGAAGTCAAACCCCCTGCTTCTGGGAGCGAACCCCCTTCGACTTGCTGGGCGGTTGTGATCCATAACGGTTCCTGCCGTTACCCGAGTAGGGTGATCGCTCGGACTGGGCAGGGCGAGGACGCCATTGCTCCGGAGAGAACTTCTGATAAGGCTTCTTGGTCCAGGGTTTGGACCATTGCTTGGATTTGGAAGCCTTAGGAGCAGATTGGACACCCAAGTTCTTAGAGGTTTTGACACTCTTGTCGAACTCTTGCAGCGCCGAGTCAGTTGTGGTGCTGAAGAGCCCGTCACCCTCAAACGGCAGATCTTCGATGAAGGTCTTAGTGTCCTGGTGGAGCGTGGTAGACCTGAGCCAGGAGTGCCGTCGGATACAGACTGCAGACGTAATCTGTTTGGCCGAGGCTTCAACCATATGTTTTGCTGCGGCCAGTTGTTGTCTGGCCACAGCGAGACCTTCTTTTTGTAGCCTGGTTGCAGCAGCCCTCTTTTCCTCAGTTAACGAGGAAAGGAAGGGGGAAAGTTGTTCCCACACGGCATACTGATATCTAGCCATGCAGGCGGCATAGTTAGACACCTTTATGCCGAGTGCCCCCGCGGAGTAGACCTTGCGGCCCATTCCATCAATCTTCCTCCCTTCTTTGTCCGGTGGGGAGGAGTGGACCTTCCTTGCCTTCGAAGAGGAGGAGACGACCACCGAGTTCGGGCGCGGATGGGTGAACAAGAACTCAGCCCCAGTCTCTTGGACCCTATACATATGGTCCAGCCGTTTCGATGAGACTGGCGTCGAGGAGGGTCGCGCCCAAGGCTCTTTGACCACCTGGAGGATCACCTTGGTCACTGGCAGGGCAACCGCAGTGGATGTGTTCCTTTGCATTATATCGAACACATTGTCGTCCACTACTGGCTCCGGTTGCGTCACAGGCAGCTTGAGGGTGGCGGCAATCCGCTTCACAAGGTCCCCATAGGACTTCAGATCCTCCGACGGCGAGATCGGGAGATCTTCGGCCGTCTGGGAACCCGGTGAAGGCTCCAATCCCTGAACTTCACTCTCCGACTCCGACGACGAGGAGTCCTTGTGTGTGGAGTGCTCCGAGAGCATCGGGGTCGATTCTCGCGGTGGAAGGATCGGTGGTCTTCGATCCACATCTACCGGAACCAACTGTCGATCCAGGGGAACCGACGCCGACGCAGAGGCCTTCCGAGACCGATGGGATACCCTCGACACCGATGAAAATTGGGATGCTTGCTCCCAATCGTGGTAGTCGTCCGGGTACCAACGACAGGTCTCGTACCGGGAGTAGGGAGGCTGCCACCTGCGTTGCTCCCACGGTGGTATCGGGAAGCGTTGAGGAGGATAGAATGTGTCTCGCCTGACTCGGGGCTTGAATGGTGGGTCGATCACCGGTGCCGACGCATCAACCTCCGAGGTCGATTCGCTTTCGGAGCGACGACGGGAGCCCGAAGACGAAGACCGTTGGGTTAAGTCGATTTCCGGCTCTTGTTCCGACGCCGACAGGCGCTGCTGGGCTGGGCTACGGCGCGGAGGCGTCCGAGGTTTTTTCGGAGGTTTTGTCGACGTCGATGTCGACGCACCGCCCGATGGGGAAGGAGTGCGGGGTCGCTTTCGCTTCTCCTTCGACTTCGCCTTTTTCGGAGGTCGGGTCCCCGAGTCCTCCTGGCGCTTTTTAGCGGGCGTATCCACCGAGCCCTCAAGGGAACGTTTCGTGGAGCCACGCTCTTCCGGCAAGTCCAAAGTCCGTATCGGAGCCGCATCGGCCGATGCGAGCTCCAGGGCCGGGGTTTCGGACGACTTCGGTGCCGATACCTCCATCGGTCGATGGGGTGTAAGCGCCGATTCGATCAGTGCCGCAGATAATCGAGCCGCCCGGTTCTTCCTCGTCTGCTTCGAAAAGCGGAGACAATGCGGACACGAGTCTACTCGGTGGGCCTCTCCCAGGCACAGTAGACACAGGGAATGACCGTCTGGAGGGGCGATCTTCTTCCCACACGCACGACAGCGTTTGAAAAACCCCCAGCGACTTTCCATAGAAAGTAGCCGCAAAAAAACTCCCCAGAACAATCTGAGAGAGAAAAAGAGGAGTGGGGGAAAAGCGCGGGCGAAGCGCCCCGAAGGGCCGTCCGGCGGGCGAACACAAAACGCTTTTTTTTTTTTTTTTTTTAACTAACTAACTAACAACTATGAACTACAACTAACTCCTAAACAACAACGGTAAACGGGCTAGAACGAGAAGAAAAGGCGAAGCCAAAAAACTTCTCACCGACCGGGGAAACGGAAAGGTAAACCTCTCAGCGCAGCGGTCAGAAAGGAACTGGCGGGATTGCCGCGCGGGCGCTGGTGGGCATGCGCAGTGGGTCGCTTGCTCATGCTCATGCTCATTGGCGCCGAGCGCGGAAAAATCCTGGGCTTTTTCAGATACCGATTCGGGGATCGGCGCAGGCGCACTATCCCATGAGTGTGAGGCACAGAGACCACGAAGAAGATCATAAGAGAAGCCATGTTGAATCAGGCCAATGGCCCATCCAGTCCAACACTCTGTGTCACACAGTGGCCAAAAGAACCCAGGTGCCATCAGGAGGTCCACCAGTGGGTCCAGGACATTAGAAGCCCTCCCACTGTTGCTCTCCCTCCCAAGCACCAAGAATACAGAGCATCACTGCCCCGGACCTAAGAACATAAGAGAAGCCATGTTGGATCAGGCCAATGGCCCATCCAGTCCAACACTGTGTGTCACACAGTGGCCAAAAAACCCCAGCTGCCATCAGAAGGTCCATCACTGGGGCCAGGACACCAGAAGCCCTCCCACTGTGCCCCCCCCAAGCACCAAGAATACAGAGCATCACTGACCCAGACAGAAGAATATAAGAGAAACCATGTTGGAACAGGGCAATGGCCCATCCAGTCCAACACTCTGTGTCACACAATGGCCAAAAGAACCCAGGTGCCATCAGGAGGTCCACCAGTGGGTCCAGGACATTAGAAGCCCTCCCACTGTTGCTCCCCCTCCCAAGCACCAAGAATACAGAGCATCACTGCCCCGGACCTAAGAACATAAGAGAAGCCATGTTGGATCAGGCCAATGGCCCATCCAGTTCAACACTCTGTGTCACACAGTGGCCTATACACACACACACACACACATATACACTGTGGTTTCATTTTCAGTTTCAGTCAAGTTTCATCTTGGCAGTCGGTTGTGGGATCGGGGAGGGGGGAGCCGAGCTCACCAGCTGATGCTGAAGGAGATGCAACCCATGTTTGAGATGAAGTCGTTCCAAGGGTGGTAGACCCCGCCGCGATACTTGAAGTAAACGTTGAGCTTGGTGAACTCCAGCTGAACGTCAGTGATGTCATGAAGGAAGAGCACAAGGATGCCCACGTTGTGGTACCTGCCAAGCAGACAGAAGAGGAGGAGGAGGAGAGGATCAGGTTGGCGTGGCCAAGCTGCAGAACCCGGAACCCCCCACCCCACCCCGAATCTCACCCCTGCCATGAACTTGTCCAAGTTCAGGGACCTATCCAAGTTCCGCAGGGCCTGTAAGACAGAGCTCTCCCACCAGGCTTTTACTTGACCCGGCGGGCATCCTATAAAGTCATCGCTCACCCAGCAGCCTATCAAGGTGCTCTAGCTATATTGAAAGCTTCCAGCCTATACGGTGTTGTGTGGTCGGTTATACTGATTACTGCTCTCGAATCCGATCAACATTTCTATGGTACTCTAGAGTTTCCCCTCCCAAATTGCTAAAGTTGTATACCGGATTCGCTACAAAGTGCTGGTCATTATCTTTAAAGCCCTATATGGCTGAGGCCCTGCCTACCTTAGGGACCGTCTCTCCCCATATGTGCCCCAGAGAGCACTGAGATCAGGTGCACAAAATAGGTTGACAATCCCCGGGTCGAAGGAGGCCAAACTGAAGCATACACGAGAAAGGGCCTTTTCGATCGCAGCTCCACACTGGTGGAACCAACTACCGGATGAAGTGCGGGCCCAGCGGAGTCTTGATCAATTCCATAGGGACTGCAAGACTTCTCTTTTCCAACTGGCCTTCGCTTAATGTGGATTTTAGTCTACTACATACGGCCATCATAAACTACTGAGGAGAACACTTTGAACATAGCACTGTAAGATAAAGGTAAGTGAACGATAACTTTTAGCTAAGATTCTATATATGTGAATTTTTACTTTTAAAAGGTTTTTAATTTGTTTTGTATACCGGCAGAGGTCATAAATTGGAGGGTGGGAAATTATGTAATGTATTGAAGAATTACATTTAAATTTTCAATATATTACAACATAAAAAAATTTTGTCATGCAAAAAAAAAAAAAGAACATAGCACTGTAAATGTTAGTTTTAATTTTGATGGTTTTAATTATAATGGTTTTAATTAGCAAATTATATATTGTACTGAGATAATGTTTTATATCGTAATTTTGTATTTGTTATATGTTGTGCGCCGCCCTGAGCCTGCTTCGGCAGGGAGGGCGGGATATAAATAAATAAATTATTATTATTATTATTATTATTATTAAGCATCTGGGGGGGGGGAAACCATAGTTTTTCTGGAAGCTCCTAGAGCGGCCGGTGCTCGATGTCGCCGGCGCAATGACGTCACTGTGAGTGATGTCATCACGGTGGCAACGTCGGGGGAGCATCCCCTCCCCTGGCCCAATCACAAGGCTTGGTTCAGAGCCCTGAAGGAGAGGCGGGACTTTTCAGGATGCATCAGGACAGCTGCGGGTGACCTTTGGCTGACTCTCCGCGTAGGAATGTTTGTGAACATTCTGTTGCACTGCACCAGCTCAGAGAAAGGACTGGGGGTGGAGATGACGAATTTAGGAAGCATTAAAAAAAACACACACAACCCTAGGCTTATAGAGATCGAAATTACTAAACCATAATATACTTCAAACTGTCACAGGTGAAGGTAAAAATGACTCTTAAGTCACGTCAAACATCCAATAGAGAGTGCAAAGGTGTAGAGTCCCATCAGACAGGAAGTTGACTCGATGCTTCTGGCCCTTCTGAGCTAATGCCAGTTTGAAAATTGCAAGTGAATGCAAGGAAGAGATCAGCTTAGAGCCAGCGGATAAGTTAAAGCAAGTTACTGACCTAAGTTTTGCCAGGAACTGCCCGATTTTTAGTTTGCCAGAGCTGTTGTCCCAATTAACAGCAGGGCTGGAGGAGGCAAAGCGAGCCAGTAGGTCAAATTTCCCCCCCACTGCTTCCAAGATAAAGCCAAGCAGGAGGAAAAAGCTTTCTTATCATGCGTGTCTGGTGGAGGCAGGAAATACTCCTGCCTTTGGAGTCTGGATTTATTTCATTTTTTAACCGATTTGCTATTGTTTCTAAACCTCCAAAGGCACTCCAATTTTCTTTGCCTGGCTAGCACGGGCATTAGAGCTGCTCTTTAAAAAAGGCAAAGGTAGTCCCCTGTGCAAAGCACCAGTCGTTTCAGACTCTGGGGTGACGTTGCTTTCACAACATTTTCACAGCAAACTTTTTTACGGGGTGGTTTGCCATTGCCTTCCCCAGTCATCTCTGCTTTCCCCCCAGCAAGCTGGGGACTCATTTTATCGACCTCGGAAGGATGGAAGGCTGAGTCAACCTCGAGCCGGCTACCTGAACCCAGCTTCCGCCGGGATCGAACTCAGGTCATGAGCAGAGCTTAGGACTGCAGTACTGCAGCTTCACCACTCTGCGCCACGGGGCTCTTTACCACTCTTTACATGGGGCTGCTTGTACCTTTTCTATATTAATAAAGAGCTTTTCGTCTGATTTGCGGGAGTGAAGTGTGCGCGTTTGAGCCGAAGCTACGAGCAAGTGACCGACAGCTGGGAATCATACCGTGAGATTTTGTGCCCTCTTTAATATACTTCAGAACCTGTTTGTAGGTTTTGTTTTAAGCTGGGCACATTGTTTTAGGGTGGGCACATTTATACACTGCTGGTGGTCTTGCCCGAGGGTGCAGTCGTTTTGGGCAGTAATTGTGGCAAAAATCAAGGATATCACGGGCTATAGTTTACCCTTAAGATTGGAGCTCATTTTGCTTGACTGTTGGAAAGGTATTCCTATTACTTCTCTCAATAAATCCCTGATATGCCTTTTACTAGCTGCTGCTCAAATGGTGTTAGCCCAATTTTGGAAATCTCCCAATATTCCTCCATTAAAGTCTGGTATGCTAAAATCTGGGTCTATGCTATGGACAAGATAGCAGATAGTTTATGCAATATAAACAATTCAGAGGGTAACGAATCTCTGATGTACAAGTGGCTTCCCATTTCTTAAATTTTCTTTTGGTCCTGTAGATCAAATGCGTACGTGTATACCTGGTAGATATTATGACATTATCAATTTGATGTAATTAATACATGGACAGAGTACTTATTTTTTAAATTCAGCTGCCAATTATGTATGTGTGTGTGAAAATATATATATATATATATATATATATATATATATATATATATATATATATATATATATAGTGTTTTGTTTGTATTTTGTGTGTGTGTGTGTGTATATATATATATTTTCTGCTGGTATGCTATGCTTTTACACAAAGAAGGATTGCAGATACAGTCATTGATTGCTTTCAAAGATTTCAGGTTTTCACGGCTGGTGACATCATTAGGGTTTGTAGAATCTTTCGGGCTCAAGTGCCGTGTTCTACTGGAGAAAGTTTTTCTTACAGACGTTTCGTTCTCAGCTGCGGAGAACATCCTCAGTGGCGTTGCAGCCGGAGCAGGCGCTCTGACCTTCTTGGCTGCTGTGCGTTGAGTGGCCCCACTCAGCCAAGAAGGTCAGAGCGCCTGCTCCGGCTGCAACGCCACTGAGGATGTTCTCCGCAGCTGAGAACGAAACGTCCGGAAGGGAATCTTTCTCCAGTAGAACACGGCATTTGATCCCGAAAGATTCTACAAACCCTATTGATTGCTTTATTTGTATGTTTATTAAGCTCAATAAGAAGTTTTTTGGGGGAAAAAAAGCTGAAGAAGAATTTGGAATGTCATTCATTGAAGCTTTTTGTATGAAAATAAGAAGTGGAGTATGCCTTGCTGGAAGAATTTCCAAAGCAAGTCAACTTCTACACCTTTGGGCTCTTTATTGCAGGGGTGTCAAACTCATGTGTTATGAGGGCCGGACCTGACATAAATGAGACCTCGTTGGGCTGGGCCAGTTCATGTTGGGCCGGGCCATTTGTGTACCTATTTAAGATTAGGTGGCAGAGATATAAACTATAAAGGACACAAACACAATTTAATTTTTTTTTAAAAAAAAAATGCTCAAAACATTAGCACTCAATGGTCTTAAAGGTGCTTTCTTTGTATTTCACCCATGTGATCCAGGGAATGGGGTAAAGGAAGCTCTGGCTCTTTCCTTCCTTCCCCATTGGACTGGGAGGGAGGAGCCTCAGTCAATAGAAAGGAAGAGAGGCTTGGCTCAATAGCTCTGTTGTGTGACTGAGAGAGCCTGGCAAAGCAAGCTCTCCCTCCCCCCTTCCTCCCCAAGGAAAGAGCCTCAGTCAATGGAGAAAATAGAGGTTTTGCTCTGTAGCTCCTGTGCAACTGAGCAAGTCTTGCAAAGCAAGCTGTTATGAAAAAGGAAGCAAGAGAGAGGGAGAAGGAAGCAAATGACAGCCAGCTGCTCGGGGGCCTGATAGGAGCCCTCTGGTGGCCTGATTCTGCCCCTGGGCCACATGTTTGACACCCCTGTTTTATGGATGTTTGATGTGATTTATAGTAATTTTTGTCTTCACCTGTGACAATTTGTTTGAAGTATATTACAGTTCAGTAATCTTGGTCACTATAACACAAGGGTTGTGTGCGTGTGTGTTTTTTACAGTCTTCTGAATGACCTCTCTTTTGGTTTTCAAACTCTTAGGAACATAGGAACATGAGAGAAGCCATGTTGGATCAGGCCAATGGCCCATCCAGTCCAACACTCTGTGTCACACAGTAACAAAAAAACACAAACAGATGCCATCAGGAGGTCCAACAGAGGGGCCAGGACACTAGAAGACCTCCCACTGTTGCCCCCCTCCCAAGCACCAAGAATACAGAGCATCACTGACCCAGAGAGAATAATATAAGAGAAGCCCTGTTGGATCAGGCCAATGGCCCATCCAGTCCAACACTCTGTGTCACATAAGAACATAAGAGAAGCCCTGTTGGATCAGGCCAATGGCCCATCCAGTCCAACACTCTGTCACACAGTGGCCAAAAAAACCAGGTACTATCAGGAGGTCCATCACTGGGGCCAGAACACTAGAAGACCTCTCACTGTGCCCCCCCGCCCACCCCCCAAAAACCAAGAATACAGAGCATCACAGACCCAGATATAAGAACATAAGAGAAGCCATGTTGGATCAGGCCAATGGCCCATCCAGTCCAACACTCTGTGTCACACAGTGGCCAAAAACCCCAGGTGCCATCAGGAGGTCCACCAGAGGGGCCAGGACACTAGAAGACCTCCCACTATTGCCCCCCTCCCAAGCACCAAGAATACAGAGCATCACTGACCCGGACAGAAGAACGTAAGAGAAGCCATGTTGGATCAGGCCAATGGCCCATCCAGTCCAACACTCTGTGTCACACAGTGACCAAAAAACCCAGGTGCCATCAGGAGGTCCATCACTGGGGCCAGAACACTAGAAGACCTCTCACTGTGCACCCCCCCCCCCCCAAGAACCAAGAATACAGAGCATCACAGCCCCAGATATAAGAACATAAGAGAAGCCATGTTGGATCAGGCCTATGGCCCATCCAGTCCAACACTCTGTGTCACACAATGGCCAAAAACCCCAGGTGCCTTCAGGAGGTCCACCAGTCAGACCAGGACACTAGAAGCCCTCCCACTGTGCCCCCTGCCAAGCACCAAGAATACAGTTAGGAAATCAGGAGGCGGGCAGGTGAACGGGGCCCGGGACTCACCTGAAGACATAGGAGAGGGCGATGAGGACCAGGGTGACCACATGGTGGATGAGCATCACGACCGAGTCCTTGCGCCAGACGTCCATGTAGAGGGAGGCGTAGATGGAGTGGCAATAGAAGCTGCACTGGATCAGGTAGGCTACGGCGATGTCTGTCGGCACTTCCATGCCCTTCCTCCAATCTGGGTGGAAAGGAGGGCGACAAAGCAAGGTCAGGTCAGCAGCAGAAGAACAGGCCGGGATGGAGACCCAGCTCAACGCCCCCCCCCCCCCATGACTCCCGCGAGGCCCGTTTCATTCACCCAGAAGTGCGAATGGTGGGAAAGGAGAAATTGAACAGGGGCGGAGCTTTCTCCTCCGTTCTGGGTGCACTCGGTAGCTGCTTGTTCCCTCAGCATTTTACTAATAAGATGCCGGTCTCCAATGACATTAATTCATTTTAATTTTTAATGTCTACAGCATCCACGACTGATGCCCATCCCATTGCTGGTATTTTCTGTGGCCGTCGTGAAAAGGGCTGTCCAGTCACACCCAAATTAGGGGAATCCTGTGCTTTGCCACTGCCTGCCTTTGCATAGCGACCCTGGGCTTCCTTGGGGTCTCCCGATCAAATACTTCTGCTTCTGAGGGCTGATAACACTGGGCTAGCTGGGCCATACAGAGCCAGCTTGGTGTAGTGGTTTAGTGCGTGGGCTCTTACCTGGGAGAACCGGGTTTGATTCCCCATTCCTCCACTTGCAGCTGCTGGAATGGCCTTGGGTTAGCCACAGCTCTCACAGAGCTGTCCTTGAAAGGGCAGCTTCTGGGAGAGCTCTCTCAGCCTCACAGGGTGTCTGTTGTGCGGGAGGAAGGGAAAGGAGATTGTGGGCCGCTCTGAGACTGTCCTTGAAAGGGCAGCTTCTGGGAGAGCTCTCTCAGCCCCGTCTGCCTCACAGGGTGTCTGTTGTGGGGGAGGAAGGGAAAGGAGATTGTAGACTGCTCTGAGACTCTGTCCTTGAAAGGGGCGTTTCTGGGAGAGCTCTCAGCCCCGTCTGGCTCACATGGTGTCTGTTGTGGGGGAGGAAGGGAAAGGAGATTGTAGGCCTCTCTGAGACTCTGTCCTTGAAAGGGCAGGTTCTGGGAGAGCTCTCTCAGCCCCACCTGCCTCACAGGGTGTCTGTTGTGAGGGAGAAAGGGAAAGGAGATTGTAGGCCACTCTGAGACTCTGACCTTGAAAGGGCAGCTTCTGGGAGAGCTCTCCCAGCCCCACCTGCCTCACAGGGTGTCTGTTGTGGGGGAGGAAGGGAAAGGAGATTGTAGGCCGCTCTGAGACTCTGTCCTTGAAAGTGCAGTTTCTGGGAGAGCTCTCTCAGCCCCACTTGCCTCATAGGGTGTGGGGGAGGAAGAGAAAGGAGATTGTAGGCCACTCTGAGCCTCTGTCCTTGAAAGGGCAGATTTTGGGAGAGCTCTCTCAGCCCCACCTACCTCACAGGGTGCCTGTTGTGGGGGAGGAAGGTAAAGGAGATTGTAGGCCGCTCTGAGCCTCTGTCCTTGAAAGGGCAGGTTCTGGGAGAGCCCTCTCAGCCCCACCCACCTCACAGGGTGTCTGTTGTGGGGGAGGAAGGGAAAGGAGATTGTAGGCCACTCTGAGACTCTGGGAGGAAGGGAAAGGAGATAAAGGATAAGCCACTCCGATTCAGAGAGAAGAGCGGGGTATAAATCTACAGTCTACAGGTCAGAACGGCATTTTCTATGCATACATACAGTTTGCAAGCTTACAAGAAGCATTTAAGCAAGCAGCCAGACAGGGAAAAACCAACCAACAAAAAACGAAACAAAAGGCTTCCCAGTGCCTGCTTCCCAAATGAAAAGGCCAAACTGGAAAGCGGTTTGATGCTTGAAAAATAGCTTTCAAGTTTCAAAAATGCGGCATTGCATCAGGAGGAGGTTCCTTACCGTAGAAGACGGATGGCGGGTCGTAGAAAAAGGGGTAGCTGGCGAAGAAGAGCAGGTAAGAGCTGTAGGACCAAGAGAACAGGTAGTACAGGAGCTTCCAGATACTCTCTGGCACTTTGGCGGCGTCCTTCGGTTCCAGCTGACACCATTCTGCAAACGGCTGTGGTCGAAAAACAGGGGTGGATTTTAAAGAAGCGCACCGGATAAAACTCATTCCTTCCCCGCAGAGAAATTCTGCACAGGGTCGGGGGGAGAATGAAACCATGATGAAATAATTTTTAAAACCTCCCACCTTGTCTGAGACCTTAAGCATTTTAAAAAATAAAGATTCGGGAGACTGCATGGACTAAAAGCTGTTAAATGGGGTCACCTAGGGTGAGTATAACCTTATTTTTCCCTTGGGATCTTTGGAAGAAGAAAAAGGAGAAAGAAGCAAGAGGAAGAAGAAGTAGGTATTGGATATATATCCCGCCCTTCACTCTGAATCTCAGAGTGGCCTACAATCTCCTTTCCCTTCCTCCCCCACAACACACACCCTGTGAGGTGGGTGGGGCTGAGAGGGCTCTCCCAGAAGCTGCCCTGTCAAGGACAGAGTCTCAGAGCGGCCTACAATCTCCTTTCCCTTCCTCCCCCACAACAGACACCCTGTGAGGCGGGTGGGGCTAAGAGGGCTCTCCCAGAAGCTGCCCTTTCAAGAACAGAGTCTCAGAGCGGCCTACAATCTCCTTTCCCTTCCTCCCCCACAACAGACACCCTGTGAGGCAGGTGGGGCTGAGGGAGCTCTCCCAGAAGCTGCCCTTTCAAGGACAGAGTCTCAGAGCGGCCTACAATCTCCTTTCCCTTCCTCCCCCACAACAGACACCCTGTGAGGCAGGTGGGGCTGAGAGGGCTCTCCCAGAAACCGCCCTTTCAAGGACAGAGGCCCAGAGCAGCCCACAATCTCCTTTCCCTTCCTCCCCCACAACAGACACCCTGTGAGGCAGGTGGGGCTGAGAGAGCTCTCCCAGAAGCTACCCTTTCAAGGACAGAGTCTCAGAGTGGCCTACAATCTCCTTTCCCTTCCTCCCCCACGACAGACACTCTGTGAGGCCCTCACCCGGATAGCCCAGGTACGCTTATCAGATCTCAGAAGCAAAGCAGGGTCAACTGTGGTTAGTACTTGGAAGTGTCCTTGAAATACCCAGTTGAGAGGCTGGGGCAGGCTCATTCAGCCACCTCCCTGAATATCCCCCAGCCCACAGTAGGGATCAGTCAGCAGGTGCAGGCAGGCAAACACACAAGAAATACAAAAATATTGCCCCCCCCCCAAAAAAAGACATCCTGTAAGGTGGGTGGGACCTAAGAGAGCTCTGACAGAAACTGCTCTTGAGAGAACAGCCCTGACAGAGTTACGACTGATCCAAGATCAAACCAGCAGGTGCATGTGGAGGCGCGGGGAATCAAACCCAGTTTGGAGAGGGAAATGACCTCAGCGTGGTTCAATGCCACGCAGCTCACCCTTCCAAAGCAGCCATTTTCTCCGGGGAAACTGATCTGTAGTCTGCAAATCAGCTGTAAAAGCGGGAGATCACCAGGTCCCACCAGGAGGTTGGCAACCCCTGGCCTGCCCCCCACAGCCTCCTCACGGGGCCGCTGCGAGGATTTCTGTCATAACGAACATATTCAAAGAATCATAGCGTTGGAAGTGACCTCTAGGGTCATCCAGTCCAACCCCCTGAACAATGCAGGAGACCCACAAACACTTCCCCCGACGACAGGCAGCCATTACACGGAGACTCAGCTGTACCTGGTTTCCACTCTTTCTCCCAACAATTGATAAAACGGCACTACATTTTCTAACGTCACAGCCACACACACCCCCGCCTCCGTTCGCTCCCCCGCCCCGGCTTCTGCAGCAGGCTGCCAAAAGCAGGATCGGAAACCCGAGACTTTGCGAGTTTGAAACAAAAAACGGGAGTGGGAAGGCCAACAGGTCAGCAGGGCCCGGGTTTGGCTCCCACTCGGGATGCTATATTAAGGCCCCAGCTGCTCCTCCTACAGTCGAGCCCTTTTGCAGCCAGGCCCATCGCTCTGCCCGGGAGGCTCAATCTCAGAGCTGCAGACCACAACATGCCTGAAAGGTGTGACTGGAAGAGGTAGCCTCAAGGTAGAAGCTAATCAAATCCAATAATTAAAGGCCCCTGTCTCTCTGCGGACAGGTAATTGAACAGCTGATACCGCACGGGAAGGATTTGCACCCCACACTGAGACACGCTGGCACTGCCTGCTGCACCTCTGTGTGAGTTGCTGCTCTGGCACTGCCTGCTGCATCTCTGTGTGAGTTGCTGCTCTGGCCTTGCTTGTATTTTTTCCAGCTCTCTGGTGTCCTTTTGGAGATACGGTGACCTGAACTGCCCACAGTATCCCAAATGAGAAGGAAAAGACTGCAGATTTATACCCCGCCCTTCTCTCTGAATCAGAGACTCAGAGTGGCTTGCAATCTCCTATATCTTCTCCCCCCACAAGAGACACCCTGTGAGGTGGGTGGGGCTGAGAGAGCTCTCCCAGAAGCTGCCCTTTCAAGGACAGAGTCTCAGCAGCCTACAATCTGCTTTCCCTTCCTCCCCCACAACTGACACCCTGTGAGGTGGGTGGGACTGAGAGGGCTCTCACAGCAGTTGCCCTTTCAAGGACAACTCTGCAAAAGCTATGGCTAACCCAAGGCCATTCCAGCAGCTATAAATGGAGTGAGGAGTGACCAGCCGCTATCAGGGGGTCCATCAGTGGGGCCAGGATGCTAGAAGCTGTGCCCCCAAGCACCAAGAATACGGAGCATCACTGCCCCACAAAGAGAGTTCCAACAATACGCTGTGGCTAATAGCCACTGATGGACCTCTGCTCCAGATGTTGATCCAATCTGCTCCTGAAGCTGTCTATGCTTGCAGCCGCCACCACCTCCTGTGGCAGTGAATTCCATGCGTTAATCACCCTTTGGGTGTATAAGTACTTCCTTTTATCAGTTCTAACCCGACTGCTCAGCAATTTCATTGAATGTCCACAAATTCTCCTATTGTGAGAAAGGGAGAAAAGGACTTCTTTCTCTGCCTTCTCCATCCCATGCATAATCTTGTAAACCTCTATCATGTCACCCCTCAGTTGACGTTTCTCCAAGCGAAAGAGCCTGAAGCGTTTTAACCTTTTTTCATTGGGAAAGTGTTCCAACCCTTTAATCATTCTAGTTGCCCTTTTCTGCACTTTTTCCAGCTCCGGAGTTTATTGTGCTCTTTCTTAATTTCCACCCCCCCCCCCCAAAAAAAAAACTTGCTTCTGGGCTCCATTGTTCAGATCACCTGTAATAATTTTGCTGAACTCTAAGATCTGACAAACTTCCCCCCACAAAAAAATGAAAAAAATAACCAAAACGTATAAAGCAGACAGATGGAAATCTTCATCATACCACTGTGGCCACAGAGGAGAAAGTAACTTAAAAAGTACGATGGGAGTAAGGTTGTATGATGACCATTAGAATTCAAGGACCCTGTTCACACAGCGTGTTGAGTCCGTGTTAAACTGACTCAGTTCTGTTCCGAATATCCTTGTTCCGGATATTATCCATCACACTGCCACACTGCAATTTGAATCACTCCGCGGTGAAACCGTCTTCTGCCCTCCACACGACGGCACCATGCAGTTCTTTTTTTCTCTATTTTTATGCGCGTCATGCGCATTCACATAGGTTAAAACATTATGCGGCTATGCAATTATGCGCATATCGCTAAGTAGTTAAAAAAAAATGGAAACCATAAACCAGATGTCTGAGGCTCCTTTTGCTCCGGGTCAGCCTTCAGACATCCGGAAGTTGGTCGAGAACTATCCAGACGGGGAAACTACGTGGAGAACTCAAAAAACACGGCAAAGGAAGAGGTAACAAAATACTCCGGTTCCGAGAAGCATTGGGAGAGGCTACTACGAGTTAATAGCGGGAGGCAGTCTGATCAGCCACTTTTAATCCGTTATGAAACAGCAGTGACAACTGATTATACCGTGCGTCTGAACAGCCCCAGTAAGTATTTTAAGGTAGAGGCTGAGCTGATATAATTTCGTACACCTTCCGGTGTTGTCAGGGGGTGTGTGGCATATGCAAATGAGGTGCACGAATGAGCTCTGGCACCTCCTTTTCTACAAAACGACCCTTGGGCTGGGTTTTCCCCCTAATAAAGATGTACAAGCCGCCCTGGGAGATTGAACATATGAAGCTGCCTTATACTGAATCAGACCCTCGGTCCATCAAAGTCAGTATTGTCTTCTCAGACTGGCAGCGGCTCTCCAGGGTCTCAAGCTGAGGTTTTTCACGCCTATTTGCCTGGACCCTTTTTTGGAGATGCCGGGGATTGAACCTGGGACCTTCTGCTTCACAAGCAGATGCTCTACCACTGAGCCACCGTCCCTCCGCAACGATCTCTCTGAAAAGATTCTGGCCCATTGAACTACAGACCTTATTTCAGAAGCCAAGGCAGGAGGAAAGGAAGCTAGCAGGCAAACGGTCCTTCACCAGGGCACAAAGGTTCCCCCTTTGTGCTCTGCGCAACCCAGCGGAGCATGAAAAGCAGCCATTCGGGGCTGTCCGAAGGCCCCTGGCCAAGGAGCCGATTCTCTATTCAAGAGCGGAGCCAGAAATGAAGAGGAATCCTGAGACGCAGCGGACTTGGAGCTGAAAGCACAGAGCAGGCCGGGGAGGACAGGAAACGTTACGTAACCATTTCCTTGGAAATATGTTTTGACCAGCTCTGTGAGAGCGGCTGGGCCAGGTCAGAACGGTGGGTCGGCACTGGCACCCCTCTCTGTAAGCTCCTTGGGGACAGAGGCCTGTCCGCGTTTTGTCAATGAACTGTCGTACTCCTCGCAAACGGCATCACAAGGAATAAACAGCAGCGGAAGAGCTGCCCAGGCGTTCTGCTGACCCCGGAGACGTGACGGAGAGCTAGTTTGCTACAGTTCTCTCCCCCGCAAAGCCACACATCAGCAAATCCATGAGGACCACCAACCTCCCAATGCCTCCCAAATAGGGTTGCCAAGTCCAACTCAAGAAATATCTGGGGACTTTGGGGGTAGAGCCAAGGGACACTGGGGGTGGAGCCAGCAGAAAGGGCGTGGCAAGCACAACTGAACTCCAAAGGGAGTTCTGGCCATCACATTTCAAGGGAACACACAAAGGCCTTCCCTCAGTTTGGAATAATGACGGATAAGGGCACTTTCTTTCAAGCCTCATAGAACTGGACCCCCTGGTCCAAACTTTTTTAACTGGGGGGGGGGGTAGTTTGTGTTGATACGCCTGTGCTTAGTGAGGGTGGTTTTAGTGACGCAAAGAATGAAGGCTTGCACACAGCAGTGTTAAAACCGCTATATACAATTTATTTACACCTCCACTCTCCAAACCGACGGAATGCTCCGCTGCACCTCCACCATACATATCCCACACACAGTAAAGTGTCTTTGTACATTTATACATCAGGTCCAGCCAGGTAACCAATCAGCTTCCTGCTGAGTCATGCTGACATTGCTCTGGCTGATGCAATCTGGCAACCAGCCACCTTCTGTCACTTAGGTGATCTACCTGGCAGTTCAGTTACTTTCACTTTCCCAGCATGTGCTTAGAAACTGTTTGGCTTTGCATATACTCTGACAGTTTGAGGAGGGGCGTCAGATGCTATGCAGCAAATATGGTGCCTCTATCTAAAAAAAAAACCAGCCTCCCTAGAGCCCCAGATACCCGTGGGTCAATTTTCCATTATACCCTATGGGAATCGGTCTCTATAGGGAATAACGGGAGTGCCCAGCAGACATTTTCCTCTCTCCACCTTTCTGAAGATCCTGAAGTGGGGGGAGGCCTCCAAACCAGGAGATCCCCTGCCCCCACCTAGAGATTGGCATCCCTACTCCAAAATTCAAGTAACTTCGGTTGTGACCCACACCACCGACGGGTCTCATGAGGCTGAAGAGACTCGCACAGTTGGGCTGAGGACTGAATCTTCCTTCCTGCACATTACTTCACACGGACATTTTTTGTTATCAGGGAGAAAAGGGGAAGGGTGCACACTTTCTCCTAGGTGTTTAGCTTTCGCCAAGGAAGGAGGAGGACGGTTGCCAATCCCCAGGTGGGGGCAGGGGATCCTTCATTTGGAGGCCCTCCTCCCGCTTCAGGGTCATCAGAAAGCGGGGGGCGGGGGAGGAAATGACCGCTGGGCACTCCATGATTCCCTATGGAGACTGATTCCCATAGGGTATAATGGAGAATTGATCCACGAGTATCTGGGGCTCTGGGAGGGGGCTGCTTTTTGAGGTAAAGGCACCAAATTTGCAGCAGAGCATCCAATGCTTCTTCTCAAAAAGACCTTCCAGGTTTCAAAAGGATTGGACCAGGGAGTCTGATTCTATGAGTCTCAAAAGAAGGTGCCCCTATCCTTCATTATTTCCAATGGAGGGAAGGCATTTAAAAGATGTGCAGTTCCTTTAAATGTGAGGGCCAGAACTCCCTTTGGAGTTCAATTATGCTTATCACACCCTTGCTCCTGGCTCCACCCCCAAAGTCACCAGATATTTCTTGAATTGGACCTGGCAACCCTGAGGGGCAGGATTGTGAGGTGTTGCCTTGTAGGTGCCTGCCATGATCCTAGGTATAGTGTGGCCTACATGCTCCAGGGAAGCCTGTGCTGGAGTAGCTACAGGGCCTAGATTTCCCAGGATCCCTTCTGTCCCTCTGAGTGGGTGGGCAGCACTGTGAGGGTGCCAACTTTCGGGCAGGACTTGGGAGATCCCCCCCCCCCCCGCCAAAATTACAACAGATCTGCAGATGACAGAGATCAGTAACCCTGGAGAAAATGGCTGCTTTGGAGGGCAGACTCTGCGGTGTCATACCCTGCTGCAGTCCCTCCCCTCTCCCAAATCCATGCTCGCCAGGTTCTACTTCCAAACCTCCAGGAATTTCCCAACTCAGAGTTGGCAACCCTGGTGGTTGGCGACCCATGAGCCCCACTGCAAGCAGACTCCCTCAGTGAGGACTAAGGCCATGTCAGGAATTATGATTGCAGGGAGTGGACCTCCTGATGGTTCCATCAATTTAAAAAAATCCCTCATTTGGAGACAGGGCCTTTTCGGTGGCAGCCCCCCACGATTATGGAACAACATTCCTAGGGAGGTGTGCCTGGCCCCCTCAGTCTTCAGGAGACAGCTGAAAATGGTTTTATTTAGGACTGCATTTGAACAAGTTACTAGCAGTGAGTGTGATTTTAAATGTGCAGTTTATGTATTTTTTCCATATTGTAAGCTGCCTCAAGCTTCATAAGGAAGAAAGATAGTCAATAAATGTTTTAAATAAATGGAGAAAGCACACCAACACATAAAGATGCCTGACACAAGGGGTGTCAAACATGCAGCCTGGGGGCCGAATCAGGCCCCTGGAGGGCTCTTATCAGGCCCCCAAGCGACAGGCTGTCATCTGCTTCCTTTTCCAGCTCTCTTGCTGCATTCTCCATCATGGCTTGCTTTGCCAGGCTTGCTCAATCGCACAGCACAGCTACAGAGCAAAGCCTCAATTTTATCCACTGGCTGAGGCTCCTCCCTTAGGGAGGAGGGGGGGAGGCACAGCTTGCTTTGCCAGGCTCTCTCAATCGTACAGCAGAGCTACTGAGCCAAGCCTCTCTTCCTTCTTCTGGCTGAGGCTCCTCCCCCGCCTGGTCCCCTGGGGAAGGAAAGAAAGAGCCAGAGCTTCCTTGGCCCAGTTCCCTGGATCCCATGGGAGAAATACAAAGAAAGCATCTCTAAGACCAACGAGTGCTACATGTTTTAATCATGCTTTTAAGTTTAAACCCCTTAATTGTGTTTGTCTGTGTCCTTTATGAAGTTTGTATCTCTGCTACCTGGCATTACATTTTATAGCATATATGGCCCAGCCCGACAAGGTCTCATTTATGTCAGATCTGGCCCTCATAACAAATGAGTTTGACACCCCTGCCTTACACAAATCAGACCAGCAATCCATCAAGTACTGTCTGCTCTACTTGGACTCTCCAGGGTCTCAGGCTGAGGTTTTTCACATCATTTGCATCCTGATCTCCAACTGAAGAAGGCGGGGATTGAACCCGGCACTTTCTGCTTGCCAAGCAGAGGCTCTGAGCCACAGGCCCTACCCAGAAATTAATATATTTCTTTTTAAAGGCTTGTACATCCCAGTTGATTAACTCAACCCGACCATGAAAAGGTGGAAGGGGCTGCGACGCCTTTGCTTCTCTCCCGGGCAAAAGGCAGACAACGCAGATGTCTCCAAGCACGAAAGACCTCAAGGAAGCTCCACTGTTTCCGCCCCCCCTCCCCTTTTTAAACTGTCACTAAGCCAAGTTCTGAGACCGCAAAAGAGGCTTGAATCCAATCTCTAAAAACCTCAGTTCACGCTGTTTCCAAGTAACAGGTCTGTCTGCTCCAGCAAAGGAAGATGAAAAACCACAAAACAGCAGAAACAGCGGCGCCACCGACTGGTTAAAAACCAGACTCCCCTGGTCAAAGAGAGAGGTTCTAAAGCACTTTACAAGAGGATGGATTAGGATTGCCTCGTCTAGGTTCGGAAATACCTGGGGATTTGAGGAGGGTGGGATTTGTGGAGGGACTTCAATGGGGTACAGTGCCAGAGAGACACCTTCCAACGTGCTCATTTTCTCCAGGTGAATTAATCTCCGTCACCTGGAGATCCACTGTAAGTGTGTCATGGGTACTGGGGACCCTGCAGAAGTAACTGTGCCCCTGCCACCTGCACCAGTGCCCCTGCCTCCTGCTGGAGAAGATCCAAGCCCCCCTGCCTCGCCCTCTCGGGTGGCTCGTTTGCGTGACCGCCTCCGGCAGGGCCTCAGGGATCGGAGGAGGGCGGCACGCTCACGAGCAAGACGCTCCCTGAGCCCTGAGTTTTGAAAGGATTCTGGCTCTTCTAGGAGTGAGGGTGCTTGAGTCTCAGCAGGATCCTGGCTGCCTCTCTGAGCCAGCAATTAGCCCAAATGGGCAACAGACAGCAGAGGGCTATATAGCTGTGCGCTTTGGGAGGAGGCTTTGTGGAAGCAACTAGTCTCTTACCTGACGTTCTAGCATCCACCTCGGCTTTTGACCTTGGCTTCTGGACCCCCTGACTTTGGCTCTGACTTCTGGACCCCCTGACTTCGGCTTCTGAACCTCTGAGCTGCGATACCTGGACTGTGATTCTGTTTTGGCGCCTTGGACCCTCTTTGCTCACCGGCTACAGACCTTGGGCTGCCCCTGGACTTTGCCTGACCCGGCCCCAGCCCGTGACACAGTGTAATGTGCTTAGCACAGAGACATTTTGAATCTGACCAAGGGTAGCCCCTAATGGAAGATTGTTGATCACTGAGGCTCCAACTGCAACCGTCTATACAACAACTGTAAAAGCTGGAGAGTGTCTCAATATAAATTTGAAGGAAAGGACTGGGCCTTCCATTATGGAATTGTTGTGTCTTGCATTTCGACCCCTGAATTTACAACACAGAGTGGCTACGCGCACTGAGGTGACCAGCAGGAAACAGCGTATCACCTGACCGTAAGGGACAGAGGGGAGATGGAGGGATGGTGGCTCAGTGGCAGAGCATCTGCTTGGGAAGCAGGAGGTCCCAGGTTCAATCCCCGGCAGTTCCAACTCAAAAGGGTCCAGGCAGTAGGTGATGGAGATGGAGGGATGGTGGCTCAGTGGCAGAGCATCTGTTTGGGAAGCAGAAGGTCCCAGGTTCAATCCCCGGCATCTTCAACTCAAAAGGGTCCAGGCAGTAGGTGATGGAGATGGAGGGACGGTGGCTCAGTGGCAGAGCATCTGCTTGGGAAGCAGGAGGTCCCAGGTTCAATCCCCAGCATCTCCAACTCAAAAGCGTCCAGGCAGTAGGTGATGGAGATGGAGGGATGGTGGCTCAGTGGTAGAGCATCTGCTTGGGAAGCAGGAGGTCCCAGGTTCAATCTCCAGCAGCTCCAACTTAAAAGGGTCCAGGCAGTAAGCGATGGAGATGGAGGGATGGTGGCTCAGTGGCAGAGCATCTGCTTGGGAAGCAGAAGGTCCCAGGTTCAATCCCCGGCAGCTCCAACTCAAAAGGGCCCAGGCAGTAAGTGATAGAGATGGAGGGACGGTGGCTCAGTGGTAGAGCATCTGCTTGGGAAGCAGAAGGTCCCAGGTTCAAACCCCGGCATCTCCAACTCAAAAGGGTCCAGCCAAGTAGGCGTGAACAACCTCCGCTTGAGACCCTGGAGAGCCGCTGCCAGTCTGAGTAGACAAGACTGACTTTGATGGACCCAGGGCCTGATTCAGTAGAAGGCAGCTTCATATGTTCATATCCCCACAACCTACGCGCCTTGCACACAGACATGCTTTCTACATGAGGCAGCAGCAGGCCGAGTCCGCGGCAGAGTAGCTTGCCAAAGTCAGAGGTCTCGCCCTGCAATGCGACTTCACGGGTAATCCAACCCTCTACTGCAATTTTGCCAACGTTGATAAAATCTGGCATCTCGTGTGCCCTGTTTTTTTCAATAATATTGATAATAAATTGTTTGTCTCAAAATACAGAGTAGCAAGCCAAGATTTGTAGCGACGGTTGTTACTTTCGTACTTTTTTTTACCTTTTGTTACACTACCTGGAGGCTAGCATCCCTAGGCTGGATCATATCATAATGATTTCCATTTTAAGGATTCAAGTTTACTCTGTACACATCTGCACAGACGGATCTCACAGCTTGCAGGCCTGGAGAAGACCTTTCTCTGCTGAGACCCTGGAGAAATGTTGCCTGTCTCTTTGCGTTGGGCTGGAAGGCGAAGCCATCTGATTTGGTCTTCTCGCACCCATGCTATAACGGTGACTGGGGGTTCTAATTCCCCTCCCTGATTCAAAATCTTGCCCCCCCTCCCTGCCACCCTTCACAGGTTTGAACACGCAGGGTCACACCTCTGTGGGGCTTTCCCCAGCAACATTCAAGCATCGCTTGCTAAAATCCCAACATCGGTTCATAAAGCTGGGGCATCCACCCACAAGCATCCTTGCCCGATGCAGGCAGGGTTGCCCTTGGCAACAGAGGCATTTCTGTTGTTGCTATGGCAACAGCTGCTGGTCCAGTAGCTGCCGGCCCCGTTTCCTTCAATTACACACGGCTGTACTTTAGGAAGCAAAAGAGACAGGAATCTTTCCTGGGAAGGCCAGATCCTGATTTGCAGTCATTCATGCACGCAAAGAGTCGCTCTCATATGGCAGGCAATCACCCTATCCAGGCAAAAATTCTTTAAATAAAATATATTCTTTCTTTCTTTTTTAATCCCCTTTAGACTACCAATATATTGAGAGCTCATAAGTCATCCCCCCCCCCCCTGCTGGCCAGCAATTTGTGGATTTATTAGCAAAGGCTCTACTCCAACTCTGCAGCGTTGCTCCCACTAAAAACGTATTTTTACTCTGCTTTCACAAACAGGAATGTGTTCACAAAGGTGACCCTTCGATTCCGAGATGCGGCACTCGACTGCGATCGGGAAATCACTGGCATATGGTTTCTGAATTGTCAGCAGCTTCTGAAATTAACATTAGGAAGAAGGAATTTTTTTTTTTTTACAAAATAACACACACACACACAGATGGTTTACACTGAATTAGACCCTGAATTAGACCCTCTTTCCACCAAGGTCAGTAGTTAGCTGGAAGGGGGGTCTCCCGCATTTCCGGCAGAGGTCTTTCCCGTCACCTCCCACCTGATCCTTGTAACTGACAGACATCATTTTGGGCAGGAGCTCACAGAAACGGAGCTCCAGAACCTCTAAATTTTATGGTGCGCTTTCTTTTTTACCCACCCATCCCCACAAATACTTGCTTCTGGGCTCCGCTGTTCAACCCCCCTGTGAGAATTTTGCTGAACTCTAAGATTCGATAAAGTTTCTAATATTTCCCCCCACCAAAAAACTGGAAAATAACCAAAACATATAAAGCTGACAGATGGAAATCTTCCTCATGCCCACTGTGGCCACATAGGAGAAAGTCATTTAAAAAGTATGATGGGAGTGAGGTTTTATTATGACAATTATAATTCAAGAAGCATTTTAAAGAAGACTGCAGATTTATACCCCGCCCTTCTCTCTGAATCAGAGACTCAGAGCGGCTAACAATCTCCCTTATCTTCTCCCCCCACACCCTGTGAGGTGGATGGGGCTGAGAGAGCTCTCCCAGAAGCTCCCCTTTCAAGGACAGAGTCTCAGATTGGCCTACAATCTCCTTTCCCTTCCTCCCCCACAACAGACACCCTGTGAGGCAGGTGGGGCTGAGAGAGCTCTCCCAGAAGCTGCCCTTTCAAGGACAGAATCTCAAAGTGGTCTACAATCTTCTTTCTCTCCCCCTCCCCCCACAACAGACACCCTGTGAGGCGGGTGGAGCTGAGAGAGCTCTCCCAGAAGCTGCCCTTTAAGGACAGAGTCTCAGAGTGGCCTACAATCTCCTTTCCCTTCCTCCCCCACAACAGACACCCTGTGAGGTGGGTGGGGCTGAGAGAGCTCTCCAGGAAGCTGCCCTTTCAAAGACAACTCTGCGAGACCTATGGTTGACCCAAGGTCATTCCAGCAGGTGCAAGTGGAGGAGTGGGGGAATCAAACCCAGTTCTCCCAGATAAAGAGTCCACACACTTCACCACTACACCAAACTGACTGAACTGATATAATTTAGTACACCTTCCAGTGATGTCAGGGGTGTCTGGCATATTCAAATGAGTTGTCCAAGTGAGTTGTGCTAATGAGCTCCAGCACCTCTTTTTCTACAATGACCCCAGGGAACTGGAGATGCTGGGGATTGAACATGGGACCTTCTGCATACCAAGTAGATGTCCTACCACTGAGCCACGGCTCCTTCCCCAGCCAATGGTATTTAAGCACACACACCCCGAAATTAAACTGAATATTCTGTATGCTGCCAAATATGTAGGCTGCAACTGTGCCGACAATAAAGCAGATTTTTAAAGGACATGTTTTTGGAGATGCACAGTAGTTGAGAGACTGAGCCCTGTGGCGCAGAGTGGTAAAGCTGCGGTACTGCAGTCTGAGCTCTCTGCTCACGACCTGAGTTCGATCCCGGCGGAAGCTGGGTTCAGGTAGCCGGCTCAAGGTTGACTCAGCCTTCCATCCTTCCGAGATTGGTAAAATGAGGACCCAGCTTGCTGGGGGAAAAGTGTAGATGACTGGGGAAGGCAACGGCAAACCACCCTGTAAAAAGATCCAGGTGGGCAGCTGTGCTGGTCTGGAGCAGTAGAACAAAACAAGAGTCCAGTCGTACCTTTAAGAGCAACCAAGGTTTATTCAGAATGTAAGCTTTCGTGTGCTCTAAGCACGCTTCATCAGACAATATTATGGAATGGCAGGCAATCTAAATATAGAGAAATGAGGGCGTAGGTTTCTCAGATGTTTGATTTAAACCTTTAACACACATATAAACGCGTTTTAACAATTTATTAATAACATATGGTTACAGTAATTAATTGTCTCTTTTCTATACTAACCCATATGATATTTCAACCCCCCCTCCCTCCAATATTTGACTTCCCTGAAGTTGTAAATTTAAATTCAATTATAAAGGTACCACTAACCAATCAAAGTTCAATATTTTTCTTCTCTCATTACTACTAAAAAATTGTCCAATGACTTTTTATATTCCATTCTTTCTCCATATATCTTTTAAATTTCTTCCACTCCTTTTTGAATATAGCTAAAGAATATATCTAAAGTTTTAGTTAATTTGTCCATCTCACTCCGCGATAAAACTTTCACAACGCACATATAAACATAATTCTAGTTTGCCATATAGTGGAAGATGGGTTAGTATATGTTATTACATCTCATTACATATACTAACCCATCTTCCGCTATATTTTAATGTGTTCTTTTTTGCACTTCGCAACCATTTTAACCCAGAGACTGAACAACAAAAACATTACAGAAGACTCTCATTTAATGCCCTTCACACCCAGGATGGTTTTAGTTTAGTACGTGGGTTTAGTACGTGGACATCAATCTGTTTTATATTACCCTGCGTTGTTGTTTCAGCCCAGTCAACACTAACTAACAAACACCAGACCCCAACTAGTGATTCTTTTAATCTGCTAAAAACATTTCCCTGACTCTGCATACTAACTCTGCCCACTTTTAATCTGCTAAAAATAATTCCGTGACTCCGCATACTAGCTCACTGCCCACTTTATCTTTAGGGCTGCTTGCCGTTCCATACTATTGTCTGATGAAGGGTGCTCAGAGCACTCAAAAGCTTACATCCTGAATAAAACTCGGTCGGTCTTAAAGATGCAACTTGACACTTGCTTTGTTCCACCCCGTAAAAAGGTCCGCCGTGAAAACGCCGTGATGCGACGTCACCCCAGAGTCGGAAACGACTGGTGCTTGCACAGGGGACCTTTACCTTTACTAGTAGCTGACAGGTTTTTGTGGTAGGACAGCCCTGGCTAGGCCAATCTCAGAAAGCGAAGTACGGTTGGCCCAGGTCAATATTGGGGGACCACCAAGGAACACCAGCTGTGTGGGTGACTGTGGAGGCAGCCAATGGTAAACCACTACTGAATGTCCCTTGCCATGAAAATCCTCCAGGAGCACTGTAAGTCTTAACAAAAACAGCAACCAAAAAAATCGAAAGAAAGAAAGAAAGAAAGAAAGAAAGAAAGAAAGAAAGAAAGAAAGAAAGAAAGAAAGAAAGAAAGAAAGAAAGAAAGAAAGAAATCCGAAAGAAAGAAAGAAATCCGAAAGAAATCCGGAAGGAAGGAAGGAAGGAAGGAAGGAAGGAAGGAAGGAAGGAAGGAAGGAAGGAAGGAAGGAAGGAAGGAAGGAAGGAAGGATATGCAAAGAAGCTCCTGCTACAAAACAAGCTCTGGGATATATAATTCCAAATGAACCAACTTTGTTAGGGCTTTTACCTGAGTATATTGCACAATCACATGAAGGCATGATCTTTGATTCACTCACTACAACAAAAACACGTCACCTGCGTAGAATCAGAACAATGGAGAAAGTCTGGATATAAAATCTGGGATTGAAAAAGTCTTTCTAAACCGACGGCATTGGTTAGATTAAGAGATGGCTGAGTTCACTGACCCCATTTTTCAGTTCACTGGAAACATTTCTTCAATATTTGGAAAAGAGAACTTCATTTTCGATCTTGACGTTTTCAACTGTGACAGCTTTCGTCGCTAAGGTACTGTCTCGACTGCTATATGGAGCAGCAATCTGGGTCCACAGAACAAATGAGACCATACAGCGGCCACTAATGCAGTTCTTGCGTCAGCTCTGCGGGATCCCGAAATATGTGGCTGGTACTGCCTTTAGACTGGAAACTGGCCAGCATTCAGTTGAATCTGAGCCTTGGATACTGGCATTAAATCTGAAACTCAAAATTGTGTTCTCTGAAGATAATTGCTTATTGTTGTTGTTGTTGTTGTTCAGTCGCACAGTTGAGTCTGACTCTTTGCAACCTCATGGACAAAGTCACACCAGGCCCTCCTGTCTTCCACCATCCTCCAAAGTCTGCTCAAATCCATGTTTGTTACATCAGTAACGCTGTCCAGCCATCTCCTCTTTTGCACTCCCCTTCTTCTTTTGCCTTCTGTCTTTCCCAGCATCACGGTCTTCTCCAGGGAGTGCTCCCTTCTCATTGGGTGGCCAAAGGATTTCAGCTTCAGCTTCAGCATCTGACCTTCCAGGGAACAGTCTGGCTTGATTTCCCTTAGGACTGGCTGATTGGATCTTCTTGCAGTCCAAGGGACTCTCAAGAGTCTTCTCCAGCACCGCAGCTTGAAAGCATCTATTCTTCTGCGCTCGGCCTTCATTATGGTCCAGCTCTCACAGCCATACATTACTATTGGGAATACCATCGCTTTGACTATATGGACTTTTGTTGGCAGGGTGATGTCTCTACTTTTTATTATACTGCCCAGGTTCGCCATAGTTGTCCTGCCAAGGAGCAAACGTCTTTTAATTTCATGGCTACAGTCACCATCTGCAGTGATCTTGGATCCCAGAAATGCGAAGTCTGCCACTTCTTCCATGTCTTCCCCTTCTATTTGCCAAGGAGTGATGGGGTCGGATGCCATGATCTTAGTTTTTTTGATGTTGAGTTTCAAGCCTACTTTTGTGCTCTCCTCTTCCGCCCTCAACAAGAGGTTCTTTAGGTCCTCCTCACTGTCTGCCATTAGAGTGGTGTAATTGCTTATTATATTATATTAAACAAGGTAATTTCTCCAGTCCATGAAATCTGGCTATAATAGAAAAATTGAATATTATAAAAAGCCCAGAGGAAAATTTTGTATCACAGAGGTCCCTTGCCCTTAAGACGATCAAGCAGTTGATTATGAAGATTAATACCTATAGGGCTTGGCACGTCTGCTCTTCCCTCCATATCGGAATCCTAGCATTCTTTACAATTCCAAAATTCTTTTAAGCCAGGGGTGTCAAACTCATTAGTTATGAGGGCCAGATCTGACCTTGTCAGGCCGGACCAGGCGTGTCGTAAAATGTTATGCCAGGTAGCAGAGATATAAACAGACAAACACAATGATTTTTTAGAAGAAGAAGAAGATATTGGATTTATATCCCGCCCTCCACTCCGAAGAGTCTCAGAGCGGCTCACAATCTCCTTTCCCTTCCTCCCCCACAACAGACACCCTGTGAGGTGGGTGGGGCTGAGAGGGCTCTCACAGCAGCTGCCCTTTCAAGGACAACCTCTGCCAGGGCTATGGCTGACCCAAGGCCATTCCAGCAGGTGCAAGTGGAGGAGTGGGGAATCAAACCCGGTTCTCCCAGATAAGAGTCCACACACTTAACCACTACACCAAACTGGCTCTCAAATATGCTTAAACGATTAGCACTCTTGCAAAAATTTGTTTATTTAAAACTTTCTGATAACTGTCACCTCTTGCTCTGAATTACTGCATCAAAATCCGGAGGCAATGCCTGAGACTTCCGGGGTTGGAACATGATGAGCTGACCTGTTTCTCTTAAGAGGAGCAGACCGAGACCTTTGTTTTGGGCATAAAAGTCACCTTAATGCCTGCTGCCTACTTTTTTCCAGCAAAGGAATCTGTCTAGGACGTGCATTAGTATTTCGAGGGGACTTACTTTGGCTGACGAGAGAACCCGGGAGATATTTCTTGAATTGGACTTGGCAACCCTAATCAGGAGTCCCCCATGGTGCTCCTTGGGTGGGTCCCCCATGGTGCTTTCTGGTGCTCTGATGAAGTATGCTTCTAGTAGGGTTGCCAAGTCCAAATCAAGAAATATCTGGGGACTTTGGGGGTGGAGCCAGGAGCAAGGGTGTGACCAGCATTATTGAACTGTTTAAAAATGGCTTCAGCAACAGCTGCCACAACAGTGCAAGAGCACTGCATTCCCGTGTATATCTACAGGAATGTATTTTCATAAAGAAAATAGTTTTATATGTTTTCTGTAATAAGATATAAATATGCTCATATTAAAAGGTATAAGGGTTGCCAGGTCCAATTAAAGAAATATCTGGTGACTTTTGGGGGCGGAGCCAGGAGCAAGGGTGTGACCGGCATCATTGAACTCCCAAGGGAGTTTTGGCCATCACATTTAAAGGGACCGCACACCTTTTAAAATGCCTTCCTTCCATAGGAAATAACGAAGGATAGGGGCTCCTTCTTTGGGGGCTCATAGAATTGGACCCCCTGGTCCGATCCTTTTGAAACTTGGAGGGTCTTTTGAGGAGAGGCATTGAATGCTGTGCTGCAAATTTGGTGCCTCTTCCTTAAAAATCAGCCTCCCCCTGGAGCCCCACGGATCAGTTCTCCATTATACCTATGGCAATCGGTCTCCATAGAGAATAACGGAATGCCCAGCAAACATTTCCCTCCCCCCGCCCTGCTTTCAGATGACCCTGAAGCGGGGGGAGGGCCTCCAAACTGGGGGATCCCCTGCCCCCACCTGGGGACTGGCAACCCTAAAAGATATCCTCTGACACAGCTTCTGACTGAAATGTTGAGGCTACTACTGGAGTTATGAATTCTCTCACTCCCTGACATGGCTCTGCCTATTGTAGCCGCCATTTTGAGGGCGCACACAGTAACCTGTGACTAAATTCCAAAGGGTCCCACAGGCGTGACAATTCTAGGTCAGGCAATTGGGACATCAACTGCACACAGGACTTTGTTTGTAGAAAAAGCCCAGCAGGAACTCATTTGCATATTAGGCCGCATCCCTCGACATCGCCATTGTTTCACACGGGGCTTTTTTGCAGAGAAAGCCCAGCATGAGCTTATTTGCATTTTAGGCCACACACCCCGATGCCAAACTAGCTGGAACTGCGTTCCTGCTCAAAAAAACCCAAAAAACCCCTGACCGTACAACCTCGCAACTAGCTTGCGGCCTGTGATGAATGTAAAGGTGGGTGGGGGCAGGGTTGCCGATCTCCTTGTGCAACGGGAAAAAAGTCACACGGATAGGAGACCAGGAGGAAAAAAAAGCAACAGCTCCATGTACAGTGTGCCTCTACTCGAACGTCCTTTCTTTCAATTCCAATACAGACCACTTCACCACAAATGCTTTGTAAGTCCAATTTCTTTACCAACGGCAAAAAAAAAAAATTAACAAATCTGGGTTTGCTCAGTGTATGCAGAGGAACGTTAAGTTTAAAGTACCGACATCAGCTTACAGGCATAAGAGAGAGAGCCAGTTTGGTGTAGTGGTTAAGCGTGCGGACTCTTATCTGGGAGAACCGGGTTTGATTCCCCCACTCCTCCACTTGCACCTGCTGGCATGGCCTTGGGTCAGCCATAGCTCTGGCAGAGGTTGTCCTTGAAAGGGCAGCTGCTGTGAGAGCCCTCTCCAGCCCCACCCACCTCACAGGGTGTCTGTTGTGGGGGAGGAAGGGAAAGGAGATTGCAGGCCGCTCTGAGAGTCTGTCCTTGAAAGGGCAGCTGCTGTGAGAGCCCTCTCCAGCCCCACCCACCTCACAGGGTGTCTGTTGTGGGGGAGGAAGGGAAAGGAGATTGTGAGCCGCTCTGAGACTCTTTGGAGTGGAGGGCGGGATAGAAATCCAATATCTTCATCTACCTCACAGGGTGTCTGTTGTGGGGGAGGAAGGGAAAGGAGATTGTGAGCCGCTCTGAGACTCTTCGGAGTGGAGGGCGGGATAGAAATCCAATATCTTCATCTACCTCACAGGGTGTCTGTTGTGGGGGAGGAAGGGAAAGGAGATTGTGAGCCGCTCTGAGACTCTTCGGAGTGGAGGGCGGGATATAAATCCAATATCTTCATCTACCCCACAGGGTGTCTGTTGTGGGGGAGGAAGGGAAAGGAGATTGTAGGCCGCTCTGAGACTCTGTCCTTGAAAGGGCAGCTGCTGTGAGAGCTCTCTCAGCCCCACCCACCTCACAGGGTGTCTGTTGTGGGGGAGGAAGGGAAAGGAGATTGTAGGCCGCTCTGAGCCTCTGTCCTTGAAAGGGCAGCTTCTGGGAGAGCTCTCTCAGCACCACCCGCCTCACAGGGTGTCAGTTGTGGGGGAGGAAGGTAAAGGAGATTGTGAGCCGCTCTGAGACTCTTCAGAGTGGAGGGCGGGATATAAATCCAATATCATCATCATCATCATCATCATCATCATCATCATCATAACCAGTCTGTATTCCTGTTTCGCATTACAGCTTTCCCCAAGCTTCTGGTTTTTTCGCCTCTAAAACAATCACACAGTAAACGATTTAGAATAGGATGACGCTCGTACGTTTAAGGTGCTTTTCTCTGTATTTCTCCCGTGGGATCCTGGGAAATGGGCAAAGGAAGCTGTGGGTCTTTCCTTCCTTCCCCAGCCAATAGAAGGAAGAGGCTTGGCTCCGCAGCTCTGCTGTGCACTTGAGCGAGCCTTGCAAAGCAAGCTGAGATGCAGAAGGAAGCAAGAGAGAGGGAGAAGGAAGCAGATGACAGCCGGTTGCTCAGGGGCCTGATAGGAGCCCTCCAGGGGCTTGATTTGGGCCCCGGAACGCATGTTTGACATCCCTGACTTAGCAGAACAGTTCTGTGGGATCTTGCCCAACGCTGGCATCGTAGCTGTCATCCCTACATCCAGGAAAACCCTGCCCCTTCCCAGAAAAAAAAAACCAAACCACTTCTGGGTAGTACAATGCTCCAGCTCGGAGCAAAATGCATACACCCTGCTTACCAATTCATGGGCACCATCGCACACAGAATGCAACTCAAGACGGGCAGACGATAGCGCAACTACAACCGTGCAAACACAATCCGACCTCCTTTCCCAGTCACCGGCCCTCGTCACACCTCTGCCCGCGTGGGCTGGCAAAGCGCTAACTATCAAGTGTTTTTTTCCATGCGCCGCGTGATCCGATCGCCCTACGCCACGACGAGGGTGCCTCCGTGTTCTCACAGCCCCGCCAGCTCCGTTATCGAACCCGCTCAGATCAGCTTGCAAACGGAGAACAATCTCCATTTTCCAGACCTGCTGCATCGAAGGGAGACGGCGACCAATAGTGACTAAGACCTGACAAAAACGAGATTCAAATTAAAAAGCCCTCCCCTGGCCAAGGGCTCTGAAATACAATAATTGCACATGTGGGTCAGGATGTTTGCCGGCAGCAGCCTGCTTTGGACAGTGGCTGTGAAAAAACAGAGACGGAAAGACAGACTAAACAACCAGAAAACACCAGCTATCTCCCTTGTATAATGAAAACAATGTACTTAATATCTTATCTCCAATACATAACGAATACACAAAACACTAGCGTTACTTATGAGAAAAATTCAAAATGTTATAACACACACACACACACACACTGTTGCCAATAAATACAATATCCAGAACAACATAAACCAAACCACCATGTTCCGTTACAGTTCCAGGCTTCCAACACTGAAGGGGGTGGCCCTCCCCTCCCCCACCATATATGGGACCCACAGATCAAAGAAACAGTGCATGTCTTGCCCCCCAAAAGTCTCCGATTCGACCTTCAGAATTTCCAGTTAAAAGGATCTCAGGCTGTAGGCAACGTTCCCTCTAAGCTGCAGAGTCTTGTGAGCAAAAATTCTACTTTGTGAGCTACTGGTCTTAAAGTTGTGAGCGACTGCATAAAGTATTGTGCTCTGGAGCCATTGTTCCTGAGCTAAGACAAAAGTGTGTGAGCTGGGGGCTAAAAATCTGTGAGCTAGCTCACGCTAACTCAGCTTAGAGGGAACACTGGCTACCACATAAATTAATGCGCTCTGGGGCCGTTTTTCCTGAGCTAAGACAAAAATGTGTGAACTGGAGGCTAAAGATCTGTGAGCTAGTTCATACTAACTCAGGTTAGAGGGAACACTGGCTACTACATAACTTAATGTGCTCTGGGGTCATTGTTCCTGAGCTAAGACAAAAATGTGTGAGGCTAAAAATCTCTGAGCTAGCTCACACTAACTCAGCTTAGAGGGAATACTGGTTGTAGGTGTAGGAAAAAACCTCATGGACCAGATTCTGACTCTCCAGACGCCATTTAAAAATGTTATAAACATGTTCTCAAGCTGCGCCTTGTTTAACCAAGTCGTAAACGCTACATTCTGATCAGGATTAGCTTCGTTTTTAAGAGTGATGATGGGATCCAGGTCCAGAAGGAAATTTTTTAGTAAAGGACTAAATGTTTAATTGTTGGTATTCAGGGTTTCATTGTAGCAGGAACTCCTTTGCATATTAGGCCACACACCCCCTGATGTAGCCAATCCTCCTGGAGTTTACAGTACCTGTAAGAAGAGCCCTGTAAGCTCTTGGAGGATGATTGCCTACATCAGGGCATGTGGTCTAATATCAGGGCTCTTTTTTGTAGGAACTCCTTTGCATATTAGGCCACTCCCCCCTGATGTAGCCAATCCTCCGAGACCTTACAGGGCTCTTCTTACAGGGCCTACTGTAAACTCCAGGAGGATTGGCTACCTCAGGGGAGGGTGTGGCCTAATATGCAAAGGAGCTCCTGCTACAAAAAAAGCCCTGCTGATATTGTATAACTCACAGGATGTCTTAAACATATACTTTGGGCCTGCCCAGTTGTTTGGTCTTTCGGGGAAGAGGTAATTGGGATGGCAATCCACAGGTGAGGGCAGGAGATAGGGTTGCCAATCCCCAGGTGGGGGCAAGGGATCCCCCAGTTTGGAGGCCCTCCCCCCAGGGTCACCAGAAAGCGGGCAGGGGAAGGGAAATGTCCGCTGGACACTAAATGATTCTTTATAGAGCAGGGGTGGTCAACGGTAGCTCTCCAGATGTTTTTTGCCTATAACTCCCATCAGCCCCAGCCAGCATGGCCAATGGCTGGGGCTGATGGGAGTGGTAGGCAAAAAAAAAAAACATCTGGAGAGCTACAGTCAGCCACCCCTACTATAGAGACTGATTCCCATAGGGTATGATGGTGAATTGATCTGTGTGTATCTGGGCCTCTGGGGCGGGCTGTTTTTTAAGGTAGAGCCACCAAATTTGCAGCGTAGCATCTGGCGCCTCTCCTCTAAGTGCCCTCCACGTTTCAAAAAGATGGAACCAGGGGGTCCAATTCTATGAGCCCCAAAAGAAGATGCTCCCTATCCTGCATTATTTCCAATGGAAGGAAGGCATTTAAAAGGGGGTGCAGTCCCTTTAAATGTGATGGCCAGAACTCCCTTTGGAGTTCAATGATGCTTGTCACATCCTTGCTTCTGGCTCTGCCCCCAACGTCTCCTGGCTCCACCCCCAAAGTCCCCAGATATTTTTTGAATTGCACTTGGCAACCCTAACAGGAGATCCTCATGCCGCCATCGGTCCAGTAGGGGGAAATCCTGCCCGCAAACACAACATGGTGGCATCGAAAGGAAGTGATGTCATCATGTCAGCAATGTCACATGGAGGAGCTCCGGCTTTTGAGGGAAACTCTATGGCTTGGGGATGATTTTCCCTCCCTACCCCGAAAGGCCTCTAGCTGCCCTTGCGGCCTGTGCCATCTAGAAGCCTCTCCTCCCACCCACCCAAGAACTGACCGTTCAGGCTCATGGCGGTGGAAAACAAGGCAGCACGTGGAGCCCCCAGCTCTTCATGGCCGGACTAAGGGCTGCTGGGAGCAGGGGGAGGGGCTGGCTGCACACCCACCCACCCAACTTTCGGAATATGCCCACCCACCCACCCAACTCTGCTCAGAGTGCTTCAGGGGAGAGCTTGCAGATGCCACTACCTGCTTCATGTGTTGAGGCGATCCGGGGAGGGGTCCCCAGGGGGAGGGGGGAGTCAAGACTTGGGGAAGGGGGCCCGTCAAATTCACAAGGAGGCTGAGCCCCATGGAGCGCTATGGGCTTGCTCATTTTACAATGCCAGGAAGATAAGTAGAAGAGAGCAAGAGTCCAGTAGCATCTTAAAGACTAACAAAATTTGTGGAACGGTATGAACATATGATGTATGTAATGTATGGCTGTAATGTAGTAATGCATGGCTGTGGGAGCTGAACTATAAGGAAGGCCAAGCGCAGAAGAATAGATGCTCTTGAGCTGTGGTGCTGGAGAAGACTCTTGAGAGTTCCTTGGACTGCAAGAAGATCCAATCAGTCAGTCCTAAGGAAAATCAACCCAGACTGTTCCCTGGAAGGTCAGATGCTGAAGCTCAAATGCTTTGGCCACCCAATGAGAAGGGAGCCCTCCCTGGAGAAGTTCCAGATGCTGGGAAAGACAGAAGGCAAAAGAAGAAGGGGACGGCAAAAGAGGAAATGGCTGGACAGCGTTACTGATGTAACAAACACGAATTGGAGCAGACTTCGGAGGATGGTGGAAGACAGGAGGGCCTGGCGTGACTTTGTCCATGGGGTCGCAAAGAGTCGGACTCGATTGTGTGACTGAACAACAACAAATGAACATATGAAGCTACCTTATACTGAATCAGACCCTCAGTCCATCAAAGTCAGTCTTGTCTACTCAGACCGGCAGCGGCTCTCCAGGGTCTCAAGCTGAGGTTTTTCATGCCTATTTGCCTGGACCCTTTTGAGTTGGAGATGCCGGGGATTGAACCTGGAACCTTCTGCTTCCCAAGCAGATGCTCTACCACTGAGCCACCGTCCCTCCCTCTCCATCACCTACTGCCTGGACCCTTTTTAGTTGCAGATGCCGGGGATTGAACCTGGGACCTTCTGCTTCCCAAGCAGATGCTCTGCCACTGAGCCACCATCCCTCACCCACTGAGCTTTCATGAGTCATGGCTGACTTCTTCAGATAAGGAAAGTGTCCACCTCCTGTAGTCCAATGGATTGAGGACTTCATAGCCTGTATCGGCATTTGAATGCTGCACATGTAGACAACAACTGGCCACAGATACGTTTTTAGATATTTGGAAACTCTTTATAGAGGCTTCTGCAGACTTGACACCATGGTTATATTTTGTGTTTCTTTCTGTTCAGGGGTTTGCTTTTTAAAAAAAAGAAAATGGGGAGAAAAGCTATAAATGCTAAATTCTGATCAGGATTAGCTTAGCGTTTAAGAGCATGGATTGGATGGAAGCCAGAAAAGAAATCAATATTTGGATACAGGTGCTGTTAATTTTTTTTAAGGGGGGGGGGGGAATAGGTCTTTCTTCTGGGTCCAGCTGAAGGTACCCAAGAGTCACCAAGAAAACTCCAACACTAACAGGAAAGAAAAAGAAGAAGATGATGCTATTGGATTTATATCTCGCCCTATACGCTGAATCTTAAATAGTCTCAGAACATTCACAATCTCCTTTACCTTCCCCCCACCACAACAGACACCCTGTGAGGTAGGTGGGGCTGAGAGAGCTCTCCCAGCAGCTGCCCTTTCAAGGACAACTCCTACGAGAGCTATGACTAACCCAAGGCCCTTCCAGCAGCTGCAGGTGGAGGAGTGGGGAATCAAACCCGGTTCTCCCAGATAAGAGTCTGCGCACTTAACAACTACACCAAACTGGTATTTGAAGATGTGAGCAATGATTCAGGAAAGCTCCTATCCTGATATGAACCTTTGTTTGACTTTTCAGCTGCTACTGTTGTTCTTTTCTACTGCTACAGAGAGACTAACATGGCTCCCCATCTCCTTGCTTCCTTAATCAATCATGTTTCAGTCTGATATCAACTGTCTTCACCCCCTCCCATCTCTGCATCCACAAAGACCAGAAATCTCCTCCGCCCGCCCCCGGCACCCCGTGCAAACAAAGGCTGGGACTTTTAAAGCAGGAGAAATCCAGCAGGAACTTTTTGAACCTCCAGATTCTTGAACTTTTTGAACCTCCGGATTCTGGAGCAGCTACTGGTCTTTGTTTCCAAACAGCTTCCGGAGATGGTATCTGCTTGGCTCCTCTTGGAGAGAGGACAGGGTTGCCATGTCCAATTCAAGAAATATCTGGGGACTTTGGGGGTGGAGCCAGGAGACTTTGGGGGGTGGAGCCCGAAGCAATGTTGCGACAAGCATAATTAAAACTCCAAAGAAAACGCTGGCCATCACATTTAAAGGAACTGTGCACCTTTCCCTCCACTGGAAATAATGGATAGGGGCACCTTCTTTGGGGGCTCATAGAACTGGACCCCTTAGTCCAATCTTTTTGAAACTTGGAGGGTCTTTTGAGGAGAGTCACTGGATGCTATGCTGCAAATTTGGTGCCTCTGCCTCAAAAAACAGCCCCACCGTTTGATGGGAATTGGTCTTCATAAGGTATAATGGAGTGCCCAGCAGGCATTTCCCTCCCCCCCACCGCTTTCTGATGACCCTGAAATGGGGGGGAGGGCCTCCAAACCAGGGGATCCCCTGCCCCCATCTGGGGAATTGACAATTCTAAGAGAGGATGCTGGACTAGATGTTCCAATCGTGACCCAGCAAAACGTTTGAAGATGAGCTGAGTTTCTCTCCCCGGATGCCTGCTCACCTCTTTGAGGTTCCCGTCAGTACAGGAAGCAGGTCAGCGTTTTCAAAGGTCTCCTTTCCCCGTGCTACAGGCGTGGGGGCGGCCTTCAGGCTCCAACTCACAACCTCTGTGTCCTTGTGGCAAGACAAGAGACTTCCTCCGCGAGCCCACGCGCCCGTTTGCACGCTAACAATGATCTATTCTTTGTTGCAGTGCAAGGAGAGGCCTTTGCAACCGCAAACAGACAGAGCCTAGCTTGCTCTGGAAACAGAAAAGAATCGATTAAGCTTTTCAGGCCTTTCCCCCACCCCCCACCCCCAACAAGCAGAGGAAGGAGTTTTGGAGGAAACGGCCATCTCAGGAGGACACGGTGGAGGTTTCTCACGTTTCACAAGGCAGAGAAGACGCAAGCGGAAGGTTAAGGTCTCCTTCCCATCTCAAGATGCAAGGGACTTGCCGTTCAGCAAGTAGCATTGCCAGTCCTCAGACGACAGCAAATGCTGAGAAAATGATGCAAAATTTATTTCTAGTGTGATGAGTGAAGAAGAAGAAGATGATATTGGATTTATATCCCGCCCTCCACTCTGAAGAGTCTCAGAGCGGCTCACAATCTCCTTTCCCTTCCTCCCCCACAACAGACACCCTGTGAGGTAGATGAAGATATTGGATTTATATCCCGCCCTCCACTCCAAAGAGTCTCAGAGCGGCTCACAATCTCCTTTATCTTCCTCCCCCACAACAGACACCCTGTGAGGTGGGTGGGGCTGAAGAGGGCTCTCACAGCAGCTGCCCTTTCAAGGACAACCTCTGCCAGAGCTATGGCTGACCCAAGGCCATGCTAGCAGGTGCAAGTGGAGGAGTGGGGAATCAAACCTGGTTCTCCCAGATAAGAGTCTGCACACTTAACCACTACACCAAACTGGCTCTCCTAAAGCACATGAGTAGGAAAATTAGCTTGGATAAAGCAGTAATGCGAAACAGGAGTTCTTTAGACCGGTTGTGCCTCTAAGTTGGTTATGATTATTGATTGATTTTTTTCAGTACCTCCTGCATACGTTGTGCAAATCTGGAATGTCTATGAACTTTTAAGAAAGCCTGGATTAATGAGTTTCTATACATTTTGAAAATTTTTGCTATGAATAAAGAAATCAATTTTCTACAATAATTGTAAAAAACCCCATCTTTATTGGACATCATTGAGAACAATTTGTACAAGAATGAGCCAAGTCGCACCTTTAAGACCAACCAATTTTTAATAGTAAAATTAACAAATCGAGCAAACCTTTGATCTGAGTAGCGCCAGCATGTGAAAGCAACAAAACAGTAGTATGTCAAAATGTGAGATTGTCTGTCAATGACAATGGGGGATGGGTTCAATACATGTAATGGGAATTACACTATATTCAATGACAATGGAAATCCATCCCCCATTGTCATTGACAGACAATCTCACATTCTGACATACTACTGTTTTGCTGCTTTCGCATGCTCTGCTACTCAGATCAAAGGTTTGCTCAATTTGTTAATTTTACTGTTCTGTCATTGTACCATTTTACATTCTAAACCACTGCCTACCAGATAATTTTACTTCACTGTCATCGGTTCTGCAATCTGTACCATGTTGCATTCTGGGCCACTGCCTACCAGCTATGTACAGCTATGCTCAGCTATGTATGGCTTTGCTCACTATGCTGGATTCCTCGTCGAAGTGTGCTCAAGAGCACACGAAAGCTGATGTTCTAAATAAAAATTGGTTGGTCTTAAAAGTGCCACTTGATTCCTGCTTTGTTCTACTGCTTCAGACCAACACGGCTGCCCGCTTGGATTTGTACAAGAGGTATCCTATACACGGAGCTATTGCTTCCCTTCCAATCTTTGGTCCGTGTGGCTTCTATCGTGATGCACAATCCCCAGGTGCGGGGCAGGGGATCCCCCAGTTTGGAGACACAGATGGGGGAGTAGGGAGGGAGAGGTGAGAAGAAAGCAACTTTAAATACATTCTCCAAGCCACTGGCCAGTTTGGCTTGGTGAAAGAGTTTTAAAGAGACAAATGGCTTCTCCAAGTTGACTGATGGGACTATGATGATGATGATATTGGATTTATATCCCGCCCTCCACTCCGAAGAGTCTCAGAGCGGCTCACAATCTCCTTTACCTTCCTCCCCCACAACAGACACCCTGTGAGGTGGGTGGGGCTGGAGAGGGCTCTCACAGCAGCTGCCCTTTCAAGGACAATGAGGTCTTTAGGGTTGCCAATTCCGGGAGGGGGGGAGGACAGGGGATCCCTCGGTTTGGAGGCCCTCCCCCTGCTTCAGGGTCATCAGAAAGCCGGGGGGGGGGGGAGGGAAATGTCTACTGGGCACTCCATGATTCCGTATGGAGACCGATTCCCATAGTGAATAATGGAGAATTGATCTGCGGGTATCTAGGGTTCTGGGGGGGCTGAATTTTGAGGTAGAGGCACCAAATTTTCGGCATAGCATCCAATAGCACTCCCCAAAATACCCTCCAAGTTTCAAAAAGATTGGACCAGGGGGTCCCATTCTATGAGCCCCCAAAGAAGGTGCCCCTATCCTTCTTTATTTCCAGTGGAGGGAAGGCATTTAAGAGGAGAGTGGTCCCTTTCAATGTGATAGCCAGAATTCCCTTTGGAGTTCAATCATGCTTGTCACACCCTTGCTCATGGCTCCACCCCCAATGTCTCCTGGCTCCACCCCCAAAGTCCCCAGATATTTCTTGAATTGGGCTTGGTAACCCTATCAGCGACGGCAACACTCAAGGCTGGCCAAAGGAAGTGGTTCTTCACGCCACCTGCGACTAGCTTGTGGAACTCACTGCCACAGGATGTAGTGATGACAGCAGAGCAGGAGGCCTTTAAAAAAGAATTAGATGAACTGACGGGAGGAGAGGTCGGTGGCTCTAGCTATCAGCCCAGAGAACTAAAAAGAACCTCAGCGTCCAGGGACAGCTAAATGGTAGTTGCAGAGGACTTGGAAAGGGGGGTGGGTTTGTTCTGTATGCCCCTGCTTGTGAACCTTCTAGGCCAGGGGTGTCAAACATGGGGCCCAAGGGCTGGATCAGGCCCCTGGAAGAGTCCTATCAGGTCCACAAACAACTCGCAGTCATCTGCTTCCTTCTCCCTACGAGGGTTTCTCCCTCTTTCTTGCTTTGTTCTGCGTCACAGCTTGCTTTGCCAGGCTTGCTCAATCACACAGGAGCTATGGAGCAAAACCTTGATTTTCTCCATTGGCTGAGGCTCCTCCCATGGGGAGGGAGAGCTTGCTTTGCCAGGTACACCAGAGCTATTGAGCCAAGCCTCTCTTCCTTCTGTTGGCTGAGGCTCCTCCCCCTGGGGAAGGAAGGAAAGAGCCAGAGCTTCCTTTGCCCAATTCCCTGGATCCCATGGAAGAAATACAAAGAAAGTACCTATCAGGCTCCCGAGCAACTGGCTGTCATCTGCATCCTTCTCCCTTTTTCTTGCTTCCTTCTGCATCGCAGCTTGCTTTGCCAGGCTTGCTGAATCGCACAGGAGCTACAGAGCAAAACCTCTATTTTCTTCATTGGCTGAGGCTCCTCCCTTGGGGAGGAAGGTGGGGATGGAGAGCTTGCTTTGCCAGGCTCTCTCAATCGCGCAGCAGAGCTACCAAGCTAAGCCTCTCTTCCTTCTATTGGCCGAGGCTCCTCAGAGCAAGAGTTCTCCGTTATCAGAGACGGTTAAATAAAATATTGCAAGACTGCTAATGTTTCAAGCATGCTTTATTTTAATGTGTTTTTTAAAAAAATCTTAAATTGTCTTTCTCTGTGTCCTTTATAAAGTTTATATCTCTGCTACCTTGCATTACGTTTTATGACACACACGGCCCGGCCCCATAAAGTCCCATTTATGTCAGATCCGGTCCTCATAACAAATAAGTTTAACACCCCTGCCACGGGGGCAAAGGGGAAGCTGGACTAGCAAACCTTTGGTCCCGTCCTGCAGTACTCTGTAAATGGCCAGACGCAGAAGGTTCTTCCCTAACTCCAGAACACTGGAGGGTTGTCGTCCTTCAAAATCCTACCCAAAGAGAGAGCCAGTTTGGTGTAGTGGTGAAGCGAGTGGACTCTTATCTGGGAGAACCGGGTTTGATTCCCCACTCCTCCACTTCCACCTGCTAGCATGGCCTTGGGTCAGCCAGAGCTCTGGCTGAGGTTGTCCTTGAAAGGGCAGCTGCTGTGAGAGTCCTCTCAGCCCAACCTGCCTCACAGGGTGTCTTTGGTGGGGGGAAAAGGGAAAGGAGATTGTAGGCCACTCTGAAACTCTGTCCTTGAAAGGGAAGCTTCTGTGAGAGCCCTCTCAGCTCCACCCACCTCACAGGGTGTCTGTTGTGGGGGAGGAAGGGAAAGGAGATTGTGAGCCGCTCTGAGACTCTTCGGAGTGGAGGGCGGGATAGAAATCCAATATCTTCATCTACCTCACAGGGTGTCTGTTGTGGGGGAGGAAGGAAAAGGAGATTGTGAGCCGCTCTGAGACTCTTCGAAGTGGAGGGCGGGATATAAATCCAGTATCTTCTTCTTCTTCAAAGCAGTAGGTACCTTTTGGGTGTGCCATGCTCTCAGAGTAGGACAGAAGGTCCAAACTTTTCTTAGCGTCTCTGGTACCTCCTTTGGTGTAAATCCCACTATTTCCCCAGGCAAAGATCTGCCATTGATAGAAAACCACAAGCTGCAAAGATTTCAAAACATAGCTAGAGAGGACTCTGCTCTCTCTCTAAAACTGCATTCCCATGGCTAAGATTTACTTGATTTGGTTTGCGCAGATCACATATTCTCCACCTCGCAGACAGTGTTCCCTCTAAGCTGCAGAGTTGTGAACAAAAATTCTACTTTGTAAGCTACTGGCATTAAAACTGTGAGCTACTGCATACATGATTGTGTTCCGGGCCCATTTTTCCTGAGCTAAGACAAAAATGTGTGAGCTGCAGGCTAAAAATCTGTGAGCTAGCTCACGCTAACTCAGCTTAGAAGGAAAACTGCTCGCAGAGGAACTCCAGGTACCCGGTAAACTGAAAGGCTACTTTTATTATAAGCTATAATAAAAAAACGATCACCGCTATTTCAAAGGAGTTCTTTCGCAGTGCTTTTTCTGTAGCAGGGACTCCTTTGCATATTAGGCCATGCCCCCCTGATGTAGCCAATACTCCAAGAGCTTACAGGGCTCTTAATACAAGGCCTACTGTAAGCTCCAGGAGGATTGGCTACACCAGGGGGTCATGGCCTAATATGCAAAGGAGTTCTGGTTATTAAAAAAAAAAGCCCTGCCTTCATGTGTGAAACACTGAATTACTCATCTGGACCAAAGAGCTCTTCTTTCCACATGAAAGAGTGGAAAGAAGAACTCAAAGATCATGCACTGAGAGAAAGGGTTACTGGGGGTATCCTCAATGTTAGAATCAGGGTGAATGAGCATCCTGGAATCAAATGAATTAATTCCCATCCAAGTGAAAAGAGAGCCAGTTTGGGGTACTGGTGAAGTGTGTGGACTCTTATCTAGGAAAACCAGGTTTGATGCCCCACTCCTCGCTTGCAGCTGCTGGAATAGCCTTGGGTCAGCCATAGCTCTGGCAAAGGTTGTCCTTGAAAGGGCAGCTGCTGTGAGAGTCCTCTGAGCCCCACCCACCTCACAGGGTGTCTGTTGTGGGGGAGGAGATTGTAGGCCTCTCTGAGACTCTGTCTTTGAAAGGGCAGCTTCTGGGAGAACTCTCTCAGCCGCACCCACCTCACAGGGTGTCTGTTGTGGGGGAGGAAGGGAAAGGAGATTGTTGGCTGCTCTCTGTCCTTGAAAGGGCAGCTTCTGGGAGAGCATTCTCAGCCCCACCTACCTCACAGGGTGTCTGTTGTGGGGGAGGAAAGGAAAGAAGATTGCAGGCTGCTCTGAGACTCTGTCCTTGAAAGGGCAGCTTCTGGGAGAGCATTCTCAGCCCCACCCACCTCACAGGGTGTCTGTTGTGGGGGAGGAAGGGAAAGAAGATTGCAGGCTGCTCTGAGACTCTGTCCTTGAAAGGGCAGCTTCTGGGAGAGCATTCTAAGCCCCACCCACCTCACAGGGTGTCTGTTGTGGGGGAGGAAGGGGAAGGAGATTGTAGGCCACTCTGAGACACTGTCCTTCAAAGGGCAGCTTCTGGGAGAGCTCTCTCAGCCCCACCTGCCTCACAGGGTTTGTTGTGGGGGAGGAAGGGGAAGGAGATTGTAGGCCACTCTGAGACACTGTCCTTCAAAGGGCAACTTCTGGGAGAGCTCTCTCAGCCCCACCTACCTCACAGGGTTTGTTGTGGGGGAGGAAGGGAAAGGAGATTGTGACCACTCTAAGACTGTGAGATTCAGAGTATAGGGCAGGACATAAGTCCAATATCATCATCATCTTCATATGTAACAGCAGACAGGATCCAGTACCGGAGTGACAGATTTGGGGTTATGCTGTGGGAAATGAATTTAAAATCCAATGACAGAAGAGTAAAATTAACAAACTGCTCAATTCATAACAAATTGCTCCATTTGTTAATTTTACTATTCTGTCATTGGATTTTTAAATTTGTACCATTTCGCATTCTAAAGCAGTGCCTACCAGCTATATGTCGCTCTGCTCATTTGCTCTGTACTTGATTCCTCGTCTGAAGAAGTGTGCGCGCACACACGAAAGCGTACATTCTGAATAAACGTTTGTTGGTCTTAAAGGTGCACCTTGACTCCTACTTTGTTCTACTGCTTCAGACCAACACGGCTGCCCGCCTGGATCTATCTAAATGAAAGTGTAGGCGATTCTGCCATGGGTATGCCCCTCTCCCAAAGTGAAAGGATGACCAAATTTCCCTTCCCCTATGGAAGACCCCACCTAGACTGGGGGAGCAGGAAATGGGTCAGCCTTGGAACATGCCGAGGAAAAAAAGGATCAAGGAACATCAGTAATGGGGGTGGGGAATAGTCCCCTACTGCCATATTTACTTGTTGTTCAGTCGCACAGTCGAGTCTGACTCTTTGCGACCCCATGGACCAAGTCACGCCAGGCCCTCCTGTCTTCCACCATCCTCCAAAGCCTGCTCAAATTCATGTTTGCTACATCAGTAACACTGTCCAGCCATCTCATCTTTGCCGTTCCCTTCCTCTTTTGCCTTCTGTCTTTCCCAGCATCAGGGTCTTCTCCAGGGAGTGGCCAAAGTAGTTGAGCTTCAGCTTCAGTATCTGACCTTCCAGGGAATAGTCTGGGTTGATTTCCCTTAGGACTGACTGATCTGATCTTCTTGCAGCCCAAGGGACTCTCAAGAGTCTTCTCCAGCACCACAGCTCAAAAGCATCTATTCTTCTGCGCTCGGCCTTCCTTATGGTCCAGCTCTCACAGCCGTACATTACTACTGCGAATACCATCGCTTTGACTATACGGATTTTTGTTGGCAGGGTTATGTCTCTACTTTTTATTATACTGCCCAGGTTCACCATAGCTGTCCTCCCAAGGAGCAAACGTCTTTGAATTTCATGGCTGCAGTAAATTATAATAACTATAATCGAATTATTTTATCTGTTAGATTTCTATTCCACCCTTTCCCAAAGGCTTACAGTAAATTATACTATGTGTTCCTATTGGGAAATAGATGAGGCATAACTGGGGTAGTCCAGTGTACAGGGTCTGGGTTCAAATCCTGCGTAGCTGTGGGAAGGACACGCAGCCCCAGCCCCCAACTATTTCTCCTACTTTCCAAAATATTCAAGAGCCCTCCCCTAACAACATAAGAGAAGCCATGTTGGATCAGGCCAATGGCCCATCCAGTCCAACACTCTGTGTCACACAGTGGCCAAAAAACCCAGGTGCCATCAGGAGGTCCATCAGTGGGACTAGAAGCCCTCCCACCGTGCCCCTCCCAAGCACCAGGAATACAGAGCATCACTGCCCCAGACAATACGCTGTGGATAATCGTCACTGATGGACCTCTGCTCCATATGCTTATCCAATCCCTTCTTGAATCTGGCTATGCTGGCAGCCGTCATCACCTCTTGTGGCAGTGGATTCCACGTGTTCATCACCCTTTGGGTGAAGGAGGACTTCCTTTTATCCGTTCTAACCCGACTGCTCAGCAATTTCATGGAATGCCCACGAGTTCTCCTATTGTGAGAAAGGGAGACAAGTACTTCTTTCTCCACCTTCTCCATCCCATGCATAATCTTGCAAACCTCTATCATGTCACCCCGCAGTCGACATTTCTCCTAGCTAAAGAGCCCCAAGCGTTTTAACCTTTCTTCATAGGGAAAGCGTTTCAACCCTCGAATCATTCAAGTTGCCCTTTTCTGCACCTTTCCCAATGCTATAATATCGCCACCCCCACCCCACACCACAACATTTGCCCACAATGCAATGCTCGATTTGACACTGCAAAGGCGTCTCATTGGTTCTCGCCTTACGATGTAATCCTAGACCACACAACTCCCGAACTTCCCTCCCCGCCCCCCAAACCCAACACCACCACAAAATCTTCATCTTCTATCCAGATTTCAGATGTTCCCGGATAGGTTTCATCATCTTTTACTTCCAATAGCAGATGCAAAGCAACCAACCCACCCCCCCCCCCCCCCCCGGCACTGCAAGAACCATGCCAGACGCTCCCCCTCCCCCGACATCCAATGTCAACTCCTTCCCACCCCCCACCCGGCGCCATCGGCAGCAGCTTCCACCCACATTCAGGCGCACCAGCACGGGCAAAAGCCGATGGGGAAGGCGACGCCTTTTCGCAAGTTCGCGGCCCCCTTGAGTTTCCCCACAGCCAAAGCGCGTAACGGAGGGAGACGACCTCTCCTTAGAAGCAAACTGCGTCTCCCCAAATATTGCAACGCCAAAGCTACAAGCACGGATTCGTCCCCCACCCCCGCCCCAGCAATACGCCACTGTGCACCCCACGGAATGCAGACCCCCCCCCCGCTCCCCTCAATGGAACAGAGACTGTGATTTCTATCCCCCCCCCACTCTTAGAATTCCTCTGCCCCCCTAAAGCAACGCAATGCAGTGCAATGCAATTTAATGCAGTGCAGTTTAATGCAATGCAGTGCAATCTAAAGCAATGCAGTGAGATGCAATTGAATGCAATGCGGTGCAGTTTGATGTAATGCAGTGCAATGAACTGACCGAGCATGCCCCCCTCCCCCGGCCGCCCATGCAACGCAAGAGCAAGAAACCAGCTTTCTTCTCCCCCCCGCCCCCCTCTATTCCGGCGTACTGACCCGAAAGAGGCCCCGGGAGGCCGCCCGGCGGGCGACGGTCCAGCCGACGGCGCAGACCAGACAAAGCAGCGGCTCGCTCCAGGCCAGCCGGGCGTTCTCGGCCCACGTCCGGCGGGACAGCTCCCAGCCGCAGTCGCTGCAGCCCCGCAGCGCCCCGGCCAGGCTCCGGTAGCTGCGCCGCACCAGCTCCTCGTAGCCCGGCATGGGCTCCGCCGGCGGCGCCTCCATGCTTCCGACCCCCAGGAGGCTCACGGCTCCCCAGCGCTCACGCCGCAGCCGCCCATCCGCGCGCGCCGCCGGTCCCGCGCCAGCTGTTTTTGCCGCTGGAAGAGCAGGTTGGCCCGCCGCGCAGGCGCACGCCCGGCGAAGCCGAGGGGGCGGAGGCGGCGGGCTGTCGCTGGCCGCCAGGGGGCGCGTAGCACGGGTGGCCAAACTGGGGCCCGGGAGCCGCCTGGGGCTCTTGCACACATTTTGTGCGGCTCTCGGAGCCTCCGTCACCCTGTCGCTTTAAATCACTTCTCCAAGCTAAACCACTTCTCTTGGTGCTGGGGGGGGGGGGGTGGGGACAACAGTGGAAGGGCTTCTAGTGTCCTGGCCCCACCAGTGGACCTCCTGATGGCACCTGGTTTTTGGCCACTGTGTGACACAGAGTGTTGGACTGGATGGGCCACTGGCCTGATCCAACATGGCTTCTCTTCTGTTCTTATGTGACACAGAGTGTTGGACTGGATGGGCCACTGGCCTGATCCAACATGGCTTCTCTTATGTTCTTATGTGACACAGAGTGTTGGACTGGATGGGCCATTGGCCTGATCCAACATGGCTTCTCTTATGTTCTTATGTGACACAGAGTGTTGGACTGGATGGGCCACTGGCCTGATCCAACATGGCTTCTCTTATGTTCTTTTGTGACACAGAGTGTTGGACTGGATGGGCCATTGGCCTGATCCAACATGGCTTCTCTTATATTCTTATGTGACACAGAGTGTTGGACTGGATGGGCCATTGGCCTGATCCAACAGGGCTTCTCTTATGTTCTTTTGTGACACAGAGTGTTGGACTGGATGGGCCACTGGCCTGATCCAACATGGCTTCTCTTATGTTCTTATGTGACACAGAGTGTTGGACTGGAGGGGCCATTGGCCTGATCCAACAGGGCTTCTCTTATGTTCTTTTGTGACACAGAGTGTTGGACTGGATGGGCCACTGGCCTGATCCAACATGGCTTCTCTTATGTTCTTATGTGACACAGAGTGTTGGACTGGAAGGGCCACTGGCCTGATCCAACATGGCTTCTCTTATGTTCTTTTGTGACACAGAGTGTTGGACTGGATGGGCCAGTGGCCTGATCCAACAGGGCTTCTCTTATGTTCTTATGTCTGGGGCAGTGATGCTCTGTATCCTTGGTGCTTGGAAGGGGCCATAGTGGAAGGGCTTCTAGTGTCCTGGCCCCACCAGTGGACCTCCTGATGGCACCTGGTTTTTGGCCACTGTATGACCCAGAGTGTTGGACTGGATGGGCCACTGGCCTGATCCAACATGGCTTCTCTTATGTTCTTATGTGACACAGAGTGTTGGACTGGAAGGGCCACTGACCTCATCCAACATGGCTTCTCTTATGTTCTTATGTGACACAGAGTGTTGGACTGGATGGGCCACTGGCCAGATCCAACATGGCTTCTCTGATGTTCTTATGTGACACAGAGTGTTGGACTGGCAGGGCCACTGACCTCATCCAACATGGCTTCTCTTATGTTCTTATGTGACACAGAGTGTTGGACTGGATGGGCCACTGGCCAGATCCAACATGGCTTCTCTGATGTTCTTATGTGACACAGAGTGTTGGACTGGATGGGCCACTGGCCTGACCCAACATGGCTTCTCTTATGTTCTTATGTGACACAGAGTGTTGGACTGGATGTGCCACTGGCCAGATCCAACATGGCTTCTCTTATGTTCTTATGTGACACAGAGTGTTGGACTGGATGGGCCACTGGCCTGATCCAACATGGCTTCTCTTATGTTCTTATGTGACACAGAGTGTTGGACTGGATGGGCCACTGGCCTGATCCAACATGGCTTCTCTTATGTTATTATGTCTGGGGCAGTGATGCTCTGTATCCTTGGTGCTTGGAAGGGGCCATAGTGGAAGGGCTTCTAGTGTCCTGGCCCCACTGGTGGATCTCCTGATCGCGTCTGGGTTTTTTGGCTACTGTGTGACACAGAGTGTTGGTCTGGATGGGCCATTGACCTGATCCAACATGGCTTCTCTTATGTTCTTAAGCCAGCTGGCGGCTTGGAGAATGCATTTCAAGTTAAAATTGCTTTCTTTCCACCTCTCCCTTCTTCCTTCCTCCCCCATCTATTTGCCTGCCTGCCTTCCTTCCTGTCCTGCCCCCACTGGTGGACCTCCTGATTGCACTTGGGGTTTTTGGCCACTGTGTGACACAGAGTGTTGGACTGGATGGGCCATTGGCCTGATCCAACATGGCTTCTCTTATGTCCTTCCTTCCTTCCTCCCTCCCTCCCTCCCTCCCGGCACTCAAACATCTGACATTCATTTGTTGTGGCTCTCAAACATCCAAAATGTATTCTGTGTGGTTCTTACATTCATCAAGTTTGGCCACCCCTGTCCAAGAGTGACATAGAATGTACGTCAGACGTTTGAGAGCCACAAGACATGAACATCAGATGTTGTGGGAAGGAAGGGAGGAAGGAAGGGAGGAAGGAAGGAAGGAAGGAAGGAAAGCAGATGGGGGAGAGAGATGTGGAAAGAAAGCAGCTTTAAATGTGCTCTCCAAGCTGCCGGCTGGCTTGGCTTGGAGAAGTGATTTAAAGGGAGAAATGCCTTCTCCAAGCCAGTCAATGTGGTGGTGGAGGCTTCAAGAGCCACACAACATATGTGAAAGAGCCACATGTGGTTCATGAGCCACAGTTTGGCCACCCTTGCTCCAGAGTAAGAGCGCATAGGATTGGGGCCTGAGAGCCCCACCCACTCCCACATTTGTAGGGAAAGAAAGGGATGCACGTGGAAGGCAGGGGTGGTCAAACTGCCGCTCTCGAAGACCCCTAGGTCTTGCAAAGTCCAATTGAATAAATATCTGGGGACTTTGGGGGTGGAGCCAGGAGACTGGGTGGAGCCAGGAGACTTTGGGGGGGCGGAGCCAGAAGCAAGGTTGTGACAAGTATAATTGAACTCCAAAGGCAGCGCTGGCCATCCCGTTTAAAGGAACAGCTTGTCTTCCCTCCACTGGAAATAATGAAGGATAGGGGCACCTTCTTTGGGGGCTCATAGATTTGGATCGCCTGGTCCAATCTTTTTGAAACTTGGAGAGTCTTTTGAGGATAGGCGTTGGATGCCACGCTGCAAATTTGGTGCCTCTACTTCAAAAATTAGCCCCCAAGAGCCCCAGATAACAGTGGATCAATTTTCCATTATTTCCTATGGGAATCGGTCTCCATAGGGAATAATGAAGTGCCTAGCAGACAGTTCTCTCTCCCCCCCTTGCTTTCTGATGACCCTAAAGCGGGGGGAGGGCCTCCAAACTAGGGTATCCCTTGCGCCCCCCCCCCCCGGGATTGGGAACCCTAAAGACTCCACTGCCCCATCGGTCAACTTGGAGAAGCCATGTCTCTTTAAAACTCTTTCACCAAGCCAAGCCAGCTGGCGGCTTGCAGAATGTGTTTAAAGTTGCTTTCTTTCCACCTCTCCCTCCCACCCCCATCTATTTTCCTTCCTTCTCTCAAACATGACGTTCGTGTCTTGCAGCTCTCGAACATCTGGAATTAGTTCTGCATGGCTTTTATGTTAAGCACGTTTGGCCACCCCGTCCTAGTGATCAGTTATTTGAAGTGGTCAGTCGGGAAAAGTGTGTCTCTTTTTTGCTTTTCAAAATATGGTCATCCTAATACAGGGGTGGCCAAACTTGCTTAGCGGAAGAAGACTGCAGATTTTTACCCCGCCCTTCTCTCTAAATCAAGAGCAGTTTACAATCTCCCTTAGCTCCTTCTCCCACCACAGACACCCTGTGGGGTGGGTGGGGCTGAGAGAGCCACAGAGAATAAACATCAGATGTTTGAGAGCTGAAAAACATGAGCGTCAGATGTTTGAGAGCCACCAAAAGATGGGAGAGGAGGAAAGAAAGCAACTTTGAATGCATTCTCCAAGCTGCCAGCTGGCCTGGCTGGGAAAAGTGATTTAAAGAGACAAATTGCCAGTTTGGTGTAGTGGTTATGTGTGCGGACTCTTACCTGGGAGGACCGGGTTTGATTCCCCACTCCTCCACTTGCACCTGCTGGAATGGCCTTGGGTCAGCCATAGCTCTCGCAGAGCTGTCCTTGAAGAGGCAACTTCTGGGAGAGCTCTCTCAGCCCCATCCACCTCACAGGGTGCTTGTTGTGGGGGAGGAAGGGAATGGAGATTGTAGGCTGCTCTGAGACTCTGTCCTTGAAAGGGCAGCTTCTGGGAGAGCTCTCTCAGCCCCACCCACCTCATAAGGTGTCTGTTGTGGGGGAGGAAGGGAAAGGTGACTGTAGACTGCTCTGAGACTCTGTCCTTGAAAGGGCAGCTTCTGGGAGAGCTCTCTCAGCCCCACCCACCTCATAGGGTGTCTGTTGTGGGGGAGGAAGGGAAAGGTGACTGTAGATGGCTCTGAGACTCTGTCCTTGAAAGGGCAACTTCTGGGAGAGCTGTCTTAGCTCACAGGGTGTTTGTTGTGGGAGAGGAAGGGAAAGGAGATTGTGAGTTGCTCTGAGACTTTGAGATTTGGAGTGGAGGGCGGGATATAAATCCAATTTCTTCTCCTCCTTTTCGTCCTCCCAGGACTGGATTAACAATTTGGCCAAGTAGGCACTGGCCTACAGGCCCCCACACCTTTGGGGCCCCACGTCAGCTCTCTCCGCCCCCCCGCAAGTTTTTCATCCTGCTTGCAGCCCTCAGAGCCCCACCCACCCATAGGGTGTCTGTTGTGGGGGAGGAAGGGAAAGGAGACTGTAGGCCGCTCTGAGACTGATTCAGAGAGAAGGGCGGGGTATAAATCCTTCTCCTTCTCCTCCTTGGAGCATCACTTGCCTGGGGCTAATTCAGAACGTGGAATTAGCAACCCCACCCGAATTTGCTTAGCCCTTTGTCTTAATTTGTGCGTTTTGTTCCACTTTGTATTCATTTGTGTGTTTCGTTCTACGTCGCGCCAGCAGAGATCTCCCACGCTTGACGTCGGTTGCCTGGAGGCCTGGAAACCTTGGCCTAGCGGAACACGAGGAGGAGAGGTGTCCAGGGAAGCCGAAGGCCACACCAGTTGCTCTGCCCCCCCCGCCCCCCTTGTAACAGAAGGCTGCCCCCCCTTCAGGCAGGTCTCTTGCGGCCTCCAGAAAGCCAACCCCCCAACCCAGCAGATTTTAAGTGCGTGTGTTTGTGTGGAGTAGAAATGAGAGGGGAAAATAACCCACAGCTTTCCTTGCATCCTCTGTCTCACTCCTATTGTTTGGGTCTTTGAAAGTCCATTCATGACTGCCCCACGTTGGAGGGGGGGGTGGGCTGAAGGCGCCAAGACGCACAAACCCCCCTTTCACTGCCCGGCGGACAAAGGGGACTTTTATGCTCAAGTCGGACCTGCCAGGAACTCTGGGAACACTCGCTCCCCCCCACTATCGCCTCCCAATAAGCCAAGGCACAGTCAACAATGGGGCCATTCAGAAAGTGTTGCGAGAGAGGTCGATACAAGAGCATTAGAGTGGGGGGCAACGTTAAGCTTCCCCCTGCCAGTCGTACATCCCCCCTCCCACCCCAGAGTCCGGCCAATCTTGCTTTTCCGGCCAGGTTCCCACGCCTCCCCCCCCCCCCCCTCGCTCACAACCAATCTTAGATAAGCGGCTGGGGGAGGCCGGAGAACTGCACTAAAGTTTTGCTTCCTTTGCAAAGAAGGTGGCCAAATATAGATCCAGGACAAGCCCTTCTGACTGCCCTGCCGTTTCAATTTGTGACAAAAATTAGGTCGGGGGTGGTGTTGTTTAAAAAGGGAAGTGAATTCACAAACACACACACACACACACCCCTTGGCTAACGTCAGCTGCCTCATCTGCTTTTGCTCAGCTCCTCTCCAAAGAGTTTTTACACCATTCACGCATACCATATTCTTTCCTACACATTGGAACAGCAGGAACATCATTGTTTAATATACGCAGGAAAATATAAGAACATCAGAGAAGTCCTGTTGGATCAGGCCAACGGCCCATCCAGTCCAACATTCTGTGTCACATAAGAACATCAGAGAAGCCCTGTTGGATCAGGCCAGTGGCCCCTCCAGTCCAACACTCTGTGCCACATAAGAACATAAGAGAAGCCATGTTGGATCAGGCCAGTGGCCCATCCAATCCAACACTCTGTGTCACATAAGAACATAAGAGAAGCCATGTTGGATCAGGCCAGTGGCCCATCCAGTCCAACACTCTGTGTCACATAAGAACATCAGAGAAGCCCTGTTGGATCAGGCCAACGGCCCATCCAGTCCAACACTCTGTGTCACATAAGAACATCAGAGAAGCCATGTTGGATCAGGCCAACGGCCCATCCAGTCCAACACTCTGTGTCACATAAGAACATAAGAGAAGCCATGCTGGATCAGGCCAATGACCCATCCAGTCCAACACTCTGTGTCACATAAGAACATCAGAGAAGCCATGTTGGATCAGGCCAAGGGCCCATCCAGTCCAACAATCTGTGTCACACAGTGGCCAAAAGACCCAGGTGCCATCAGGAGGTCCATCAGTGGGGCCAGGGCATTTCTCCAAGCTAAAGAGCCCCAAGCGTTTTAACCTTTCTTCACAAGGAAAGTGTTCCAACCCTTTAATCATTCTAGTTGCCCTTTTCTGGATTTTTTCCAGTGCTATATCTTTTTTGAGGTGCGGGGATGCTTCTGCAAGCCTAGTTCTGAACCCTCCCCACTTGAAGTTTCCCCGTACACAGGTTCAAGAACACCACCGTTGGGGCTCACAGTGCACCTGAACACCAGTGATTCGCTATAGAGTCGGAAGGGACCCTCCGGGGTCATCTAGTCCCACCCCCTGCACAATGCAGGAAACTCACAAACACCTCCCCCTAAATTCACAGGATCCGCATTGCTGTCAAATGACCATCTAGCCTCTGTTGAAAAACCTCCAAGGAAGGAGAGCCTACTACCTACCAAGGAAGCCTGTTCCACTGAGGAACCGCTCTAACGGTCAGGAAGTTCTTCCTAATGTTGAGCCGGAAACTCTTGATTTAATTTCAACCTGTTGGTTCTGGTTCTACCTTCTGGGGCACAGAAAACAATTCCACACCATCCTCTATAGAACAGCCCTTTGTTTCCTTGTGGCAGAGAGGGGGTTTCATTAACTGAGTTGAAAAATAAACCCCAAGAAGTATTCCAATGTCCACGAGTCAGAAAAAAACCATTTAAATGGTTACTCCAGATGAAAATGGACTGTAGCTAACTTTGGGCAAAGAGGCCAAATTCAGTATCCTGGATTGCGAGCAGAAGGTCCCAAGCACCATCTTTCGCCCAAAGAATGTCAAGGAAACAGATTGTTAGAAGAACAGACTTTCAATGTCTCTTGCTCAGTCCTCCAAAACTACAAACACCATAGACCAGGGGTGGCCAACGGTAGCTCTCCAGATGTTTTTTGCCTACAACTCTCATCAGCCCCAGCCAGCATGGCCAATGGCTGGGGCTGATGCGAGTTGTAGGCAGAAAACATCTGGAGAGCTACCGTTGGCCACCTCTGCCATAGACCAAGCACATAAGAACATAAAAGAAGACATGTTAGATAGATCAGGCCAATGGCCCATCCAGTCCAACACTCTGTGTCACACAGTGGCAAAAAAAAAAAGTATGTATATATACACACACACACACACACACACACCCTGTGGCTAATAGCCACCGATGGACCTCGGCTCCATATTTTTATCTAATCCCCTCTTGAAGGTGGCCATACTCGTGGCCGCCACCACCTCCTGTGGCAGTGAATTCCACATGTTAATCACCCTTTGGGTGAAGAAGTACTTCCTTTTATCCATTTTAACCTGTCTGCTCAGCAATTTCATTAAATGCCCATGAGTTCTTGTATTGTGAGAAAGGGAGAAAAGTACTTCTTTCTCCATCCCATGCATTATCTTGTAAACCTCTATCATGTCACCCCGCAGTCGACGTTTCTCCAAGCTAAAGAGTCCCAAGCGTTTCAACCTTTCTTCATAGGGAAAGTGTTCCAGCCCTTTAATCATTCTAGTTGCCCTTTTCTGGACTTTTTCCAATGCTATAATATCCTTTTTGAGGTGCGGCAACCAGAACTGCACACAGTACTCCAAATGAGACCGCACCATCCATTTATACAGGGGCAGTATGATACTGGCTGATTTGTTTTCAATTCCCTTCCTAATAATTCCCAGCATGGTGTTGGCCTTTTTTATTGCAATCGCACAGTCTTGACATTTTCAGTGAGTTATCTACCACGACCCCAAGATCTTTCTCTTGGTCAGTCTCTGCCAGTTCACACCCCATTAACTTGTATTTGTAGCTGGGATTCTTGGCCCCAATGTGCATCACTTTGCACTTGGCCACATTGAACTGCATCTGCCACGTTGACGCCCACTCACCCAGCCTCAATAGATCCCTTTGGAGTTCCTCACAATCCTCTCTGATTCTCACCACCCTGAACAATTTAGTGTCATCCGCAAACTTGGCCACTTCACTGCTCACTCCCAACTCTAAATCATTTATGAACAAGTTAAAGAGCGTGGGACACAGTACTGAGCCCTGCGGCACCCCACTGCTTACCATCTTCCATTGCGAAGACTGCCCATTTATACTCACTCTCTGCTTCCTATTATTCAGCCAGCTTTTGATCCACAAGAGGACCTGTCCTTTTACTCCATGACTCTCGAGCTTTCTAAGGAGCCTTTGATGAGGAACTTTATCAAAAGCTTTCTGGAAGTCAAGGTAAACAACATCTATCGGGTCTCCTTTGTCCACGTTTGTTCACCCCCTCAAAGAAATGTAACAGGTTAGTGAGGCAAGATCTTCCCCTACAGAACCCATGCTGAGTCTTCCTCAATAACCCGTGTTCATCAATATGCCTACTCATTCTGTCCTTGATAATGGTTTCTACCAACTTTCCCGGTATTGAAGTCAGACTGACTGGCCTGTAATTTCCCGGATCTCCTCTGGAACCCTTTTTAAAGATGGGGGTGACATTTGCTACCTTCCAGTCCTCAGGAACGGAGGCAGATTTCAATGAAAGATTACAGATTTTTGTTAGAAGATCCACAAGTTCAACTTTGAGTTCTTTCAGAACTCTCGGATGTATGCCATCTGGACCTGGTGACTTATTAGTTTTTAATTCGTCTATCAGTTGTAGGACCTCCTCTTTTGCCACCTCAATCTGACTCAGGTCTTTCAACACCCCTTCCAAAATTAGTGGTTCTGGGGCGGGCAAAAAGTTCTCATCTTCCACAGTAAAGACGGAGGCAAAAAATGCATTCAGCTTCTCAGCCATTTCCCTATCCTCCTTCAGTAATCCTTTTACCCCATGGTCATCCAAGCTAGGTAGATTCATGTCAATTTCCTTCCTGTCTAGTTCTGCTTTCACTCACTCTCTCTAACCAATAGAATGTTTCTCAGGGAACTTCCTTCTTCCTGCTCTCCTCCTTCTCCTTCCTCTTTCCCCCTGTATGCATAAGTTAAAACAGCATGGCGTCTCTCTCCTCCTGCTCTGAACTGAGCATCTCCATCACCTACCACCTGGACCCTTTTGAGCTGGAGATGCCGGGGACTGAACCTGGGACCTTCTGCTTCCCAAGCAGATGCTCTACCACTGAGCCATCATCCCTCCATCTCCATCACCTACCACCTGGACCCTTTTGAGTTGGAGATGCTGGGGATTGAACCTGGGACCTTCTGCTTCCCAAGCAGATGCTCTACCACTGAGCCACCGTCCCTCCATCTCCATCACCTACCACCTGGACCCTTTTGAGCTGGAGATGCCGGGGACTGAACCTGGGACCTTCTGCTTCCCAAGCAGATGCTCTACCACTGAGCCATCATCCCTCCATCTCCATCACCTATTGCCTGGACCCTTTTGAGTTGGAGATGCCAGGGATTGAACCTGGGACCTTCTGCTTCCCAAGCAGATGCTCTACCACTGAGCCACCGTCCCTCCATCTCCATCACCTACCACCTGGACCCTTTTGAGCTGGAGATGCCGGGGACTGAACCTGGGACCTTCTGCTTCCCAAGCAGATGCTCTACCACTGAGCCATCATCCCTCCATCTCCATCACCTACCGCCTGGACCCTTTTGAGTTGGAGATGTCGGGGATTGAACCTGGGACCTTCTGCTTCCCAAGCAGAGGCTCTACCGCTGAGCCACCGTCCCTCCATCTCCATCACCTACCGCCTGGACCCTTTTGAGTTGGAGATGTCGGGGATTGAACCTGGGACCTTCTGCTTCCCAAGCAGATGCTCTACCGCTGAGCCACCGTCCCTCCCCGCAGAAACAGCCTCAGTGGTCAATTCAAGGAAAGATTTATTGGGAATGTTGAAGAGAGCTGGATGGATGCTTTTGTCCCCGCGCTGAATCTTGACAGGATGGAAACACAGAACGGGAAGGTGTCATCTGAGCCCACAGTGGGGCTCCCATCCATGGTGGTGGTGGTGGGACACAGTCCTGGCTTGCCAATCAGCCCCCTCCCCCCCCAGTTAAAATTCCACTCTGTGGATCCTCAAATCCTGGTTTTCTCCTGTCCCGAAAGCTTCACGCGCTTGGGGCGTACTGCAGTGTCAGGCGATCAAAATCATTCTCCTGTAAACCAAACACAAGCAAGAGATTAGGGTGCTTTTACGGTTGCAGAGATAGGAGCCCCCTTTGTGCAGAGTGGCAAAGCTGCAGTACTGCAGTCGAAGCTCTCTGCTCACGACAGGCTGGAAAACTGGGCTAAAAACCAATAAAACGAATTTTAACCGGGATAAATGTTAAGTTCTGCATTTAGGTAGGAAAAATCCCATGCATGGTTATAGGATGGGGGAGACTTGTCTTAGCGGTAGTATGTGCGAAAAGGATCTCGGGGTCTTAGTGGATCATATGCTGAACATGAGTCAACAGTGTGATGCGGTGGCTAAAAAGGCAAATGCAATTTTGGGCTGTATCAAAAAGAAGTATAGTGTCCGGATCACGTGTAGTGATGGTATCGCTTTACTCTGCTCTGGCAAGACCTCACCTGGAGTACTGTGTTCAGTTTTGGGCACCACATTTTAAGAAGGATCTAGACAAGCTGGAACGGGTCCAGAGGAGGGTGACGAAGATGGTGAGGGGTCTGGAGACCCAGTCCTATGAGGAATGGTTGAAGGAGCTGAGGATGTTTAGCCTGGAGAGGAGGCGGCTGAGAGGTGATAGGATCACCAACTTCAAGTACTTGAAGGGCTGTCATGTAGAGGATGGGGTGGAATTGTTTTCTGTGGCCCCAGAAGGTAGAACCAGAACCAATGGATTGCAATTAAATCAAAAGACTTTCTGGCTCAACATTAGGAAGAACTTCCTGACCAAAGATTTCAGGTTTTCATGGCTGGTAACATCATTAGGGTTTGTAGAATCTTTCCGGCTCAAGTGCCGTGTTCTACTGGAGAAAGTTTTCCTTCCAGACGCAGCTGAGAACGAAACGTCTGGAAGGAAAACTTTCTCCAGTAGAACACGGCACTTGAGCCCGAAAGATTCTACAAACCCTAACTTCCTGACCGTTAGAGCGATTCCTCAGTGGAACAGGCTTCCTTGGGAGGTGGTGGGCTCTCCTTCCTTGGAGGTTTTTGAACAGAGGCTAGATGGCCATCTGACAGCAATGAGGATCCTGTGAATTTAGGGGGAGGTGTTTGTGAGTTTCCTGCATTGTGCAGGGGGTTGGACTAGATGACCCTAGAGATCCCTTCCAACTCTATGATTCTATGACTTGAGTTCAATCCCAGTGGAAGCTGGGTTCAGGTAGCTGGCTCGAGGTTGACTCAGCTTTCCGAGGTCGGTAAAATGAGTCCCCAGCTTGCTGGGGGGAAAGTGTAGAGGACTGGGGGAGGCAATGGCAAACCACCCTGTAAAAAAGTCTGCCGTGAAAACGTCATGATGCGACGTCACCCCAGAGTTGGGAACGACTGGCGCTTGCAAAGGGGATGACCTTGTTATGGTCGCAGAGAAACTGAGCTGCACCCACAGATCACCCTACCGCCCTGGGTGGTACTGGACCGACTGTTCCCTACGCTGCAAAATCATCGGTCCTCAAAGGAGGGTTTTTATTTTATTTGAAGCCCGCCTAAAATCTACTAGGGACAGGGCCTTCTCTTGGTGGAACCAGCTGCCGGAGGAGGTGAGGGCCCTGCGGGACCTTGCTCAGTTCCGCAGGGCCTGTAAGACAACCCTCTTCCGGCTAGCTTACACCTAACTGACATAGGAAATTAAATGTAGCTCTATCAGATTCTTGCTATGCATACTGCCGCAATGCTTAATGTTTTAAATGTTTAAATATCTTAAATACCTAACTTAAAATTTTATGTTTGATTTACCTGTTGTAAGCCGCCCTGAGCCACCTTGGTGGGAAGGGCGGGATATAAATCATAAATAAATAAATAAAATATATATATATATATATATATATATTTAAAAATTGCACTGCAAAGACTGTTAAATAAACAAAGGTGTCAAAGACGGTTGAATAAACAAAATATTGCAAGCGTTACTGTTTTAAAGCATGTTTGTATTTTAAGTTTTGAAAACCAGTATTTGTTATTGTGCTTGTGTCCTTTATAAAGTCTCTATCTTTTATTATTATTATAATTACTTTAGTTTTTCTATCCCGCCCTCTCCGCAAGCGGACTCAGGGCGACTAACAATCAAAGCACAATTTTAAATTACAATTTAAAACAGGTGGGGAACCTCTGTCCCGAGGGCCGTATGCGGCCCTCGAGGTCGCTTGGTGTGGCCCTCGGGGATTGCTGGGCCGAACCGAGCCATGCGGCAGCCTCCCTGGGGCCTGGCTGGCCACTGAGGATCATGGGGCCCAACCACGCTGTGCACTAGTCTCTCCAGGGCCAGGCAGGGATCGCAGGGCCCAGATGTGCTGTGCGGCAGCCTCCCTGGGGCCTGGCTGGCCACTGAGGATCGTGGGGCCCAGCCACGCTGTGCAGCAGCCTCCCCAGGGCCAGGCAGGGATTGCAGGGCCCAGATGTGCTGTGCGGCAGCCTCCCTGGGGCCTGGCTGGCTGTTCAACCAGAATTCCTGCAGGGCCTGGAAAAGTTACTGCCACAGTTCAGTTTGCACTTGATTATCCCAGAGGGTGTGGCCTAATATGCTACTGAGTTCCTGCTGGGCTTTTTCTACAAAAAAGCCCTGGACCTATGCATTTGCCTAAGGCGGCAGGCTAGGTGTGTGGGTGTGTGTGGGCCAGATTAGACTCTCCTCACATGACTTCAAATAGAAAAACAATTATTTGCATTCCTTCTGCTGGTTTGAATCATTCTCCCTTGGCGGAGCGCTGTTTTTTAAGCTGATAATTTTGTACGGCCCGCGAATGATGTTATAAATATCCAGATGGCCCTTGGCAGAAAAAAGGTTCCCCACCCCTGATTTAAAACAATAAAATGAACAACTAAAATTTATTTCATACTCAAAAGTTCTGTATAGGCGGGATCATAATTTTCTTTTCTGCCTGGCGTTACATTTTGTGACACACGTGGTCTGGCCCCACAAAGTCCCATTTGTGTCCGATCTGTCCCCCCTAAACAAATAGTTCGACAACTCTGATCTAAACCATTAGAAACCTGGGGGGCCACACTGAGGCTGCAGCCGTTCCCTCACTTCCTGCTCCAACATAGCTACTTCCTGCTGGCCAGCCTGAAAACACGGAGAAAGCAGCAGAGCGACCGTTACCTTGGCCTGGTACTCCTTGATGAAGGGGTGGTTCCTGTGAGCATCTTTCATCTGCGACAGGTAACGGTTAGTGACCTGTGGGGAGGGGAGAGAAGCGGAAGGAGAAAAACAGAAGCTGTTAGCAAGTGCAGCGCCGTAGTGGGAGAAAATATTAGATCCCTACTTTTCCTTCACAACAACCCTGTAAGGAAGGTTTGGCTCAGTGCATCCCTGGAGATGGCTGGGTATCTTCCAAGCCTGGGTCTGCCACTCTGGGAACTACACAACACTGCACAAGCCACAAGAATACTGTGTGCAATTTTGGTCACAAAAGATATAGCATTGGGAAAAGTGCAGAAAAGGGCAACTAGAATGATTAAAGGGTTGGAAGACTTTCCCTATGAAGGTTAAAACACTTGGGGCTCTTTAGCTTGGAGAAACGTCGACTGCGGGGTGACATGAGAGAGCTTTACAAGATTATGCAGGGGATGGAGAAGGTGGAGAAAGAAGTACTTTTCTCTCTCTCTCACGATACAAGAACTCGTGGGCATTCAATGAAATTTCTGAGCAGTCCGGTTAGAATGGATAAAATGAAGTCCTTCACCCAAAGGGTGATTAACACGTGGAATTCACTGCTACAGGAGGTGGTGGTGGCTACAAGCATAGCCAGCTTCAAGGGGATTGGATCAACATACGGAGCAGAGGTCCATCAGTGGCTATTAGCCACAGCGTATTGTTGGAACTCTCTGTCTGGGGCAGTGATGCTCTGTATTCTTGGTGCGGGGTAGGGGGGGAACAACAGTGAAATGACTTCTAACCCCACTTGTGGACCTCCTGATGGCACCTGGGTTTGCTTGTTTTTGTGGCCACTGTGTGACAAAGAGTGTTGGACTGGATGGGCCATTGGCCTGATCCAACATGGCTTCTCTGATGTTCTTATGTGACACAGAGTGTTGGCCGGGATGGGCCATTGGCCTGATCTGACATGGCTTCTCTTATGTTCTTATGTGACATAGAGTGTTGGACTGGATGGGCCATTGGCCTGATCCAACATGGCTTCTCTTATGTTCTTAGGAAGGGAGACAGAAAATGGTTTAAAGAGAACGCTCCATTTCCTTCAAAACCCTTTCCTTTAATGGTTGACTCATTTGACCGAAGGCAGGGGTGGCCAAACTTGTTTAATGTAAGAACCACATAAAATAAATGTCAAATGTCTGAAAGCCGCAAGACATGAATGTCAGATGTTGGAGAGCTGCACCGTGTCAGACAGTGGAACTTCAAATTAAGCAGGCTTCCATTGGTTACAATGTTAAGATTTTATTTGATAATCCAAAGGTTCTGAGCATGGATACATTGGAACTGATACTCTGTTCCTAGAGCCTAGATGTTTTAACTAAATGCACGTCAAAGGATTTCTAAACAAAACTACATTCCCACACTAGAGTGATACATTTCACACGTTTGCTTTCTCTTATCTCATTGTGGTTCCCCTTCTCACAGGAACAGCTCTGCTGGCTTCCCTGAGGCGTTTTATCTTCAAAGGGTTGTTGCCTTTGTTAGTACCAAGGGCAGGAATTCACAGCAGGGTTAGTAACAGCTTCACTTCTACTTTGATATGCAAGGCTTCTATTTGAGGTTAGTAACAAACGTTAGAAAATGGAGTCAGTTAAGTCAAGCAACACATTGCACGTTGCACACAGCATTATATATCACAAGAGTGTTCCAGTGTCTGACACATGGAAGGAAGGAAGGGGGGAAGGGAGGGAGGGAGGGAGGGAGGGAGGGAGGAAGGAAGGAAGGAAGGAAGGAAGGAAGGAAGGAAGGAAGGAAGGAAGGAAGGAAGGAAGGAAGGAAGGAAGGAAGGAAGGAGGGAGGGAGGGAGGGAGGGAGGGAGGGAGGGAAGGGAGGATAGAAGGAAGGAGGGAGGGAGGGAAGGAAGGAAGGAGGGAGGGAAGGGAGGATAGAAGGAAGGAAGGAGGGAGGGAGGATAGAAGGAAGGAGGGAGGGAGGGAAGGAAGGAAGAAAGGAGGGAGGGAAGGGAGGATAGAAGGAAGGAAGGAAGGAGGGAGGAAAGGAAGGAAGGAAGGAAGGAAGGAAGGAAGGAAGGAAGGAAGGAAGGAAGGAAGGAAGGAAGGAAGGAAGGAAGGAAGGAAGGAAGGAAGGAAGGAGAGAGGAAGGGAGGGAGGGAGGGAAGAAGGAAGGAAGGGAGGGAGGGAGGGAGGGAGGGAAGAAGAGGTGGAAAGAAAGCAACTCTGACTTTAAATGCATCCTCTAAGTCACTGGCTGGCTTGGCTTTAAGAAATTATTTAGAGAGAGAAATGCCTTCTCCAAGCCAGCAGGCAGGTCGATGGGGGCTTTGAGAGCCACACCACGTGTGTGAAAGAGCCGCAGGCGGCTCCCCAGCCACAGTTTGGCCACCCCTGACCCAAGGTCTCAAGTCAGGCCATAAAAGGAAAGTACTACATACCAGAGGTCTGCGGTAATCTGTGCAGAAGGTATCAACGATAGTTCAAATGAGAGTATGAGAAAATATTGTGTTCTTTCTTAAAAGATTATAAGATAGACAATATGACTTAATTTAGTAATATATTGGATCGTTAATTGAATGAGGTAATAACCATAAAGAAGTATAAGTTCCTTTTTTTTTCTTTTTAAACAGTTTTTTTGTTAAAAAACGTTAAATTCCCTTTATTGCTTTTATATTGTAAGTAACACTGGGGAAGTCTTGAAAGGGAGGGGGGGAGGAGGGGAGGCGGAAAATGCGATGCCACATATTGACTGTTATTTGAGAGAAGTAAACGAAATAGCGATATAATACGTTGTAGAATCATAAAAATTGTTTTTGCAAACAGCAGGTATCAAGGGTGTGTGTACAGTGACCACACCACAACCACCACCCCCCGTGGCAAAACTATTAACATTGGTTGTAGTTACAAAATTATGAAAGCATCAGCGTGGTGTCACAATAGCATGATAAGGACTGCAGTAATAAATAGTCTTTTACGATGCGAGCAATTACAACACGAGCAATTCCATGCAATCAAAAGAGATCTCCGGGGTCATGACAAATAGTCTTTTACGACACGAGTAATTACAACATGAGCGATCCCATACAATCAAAGAGACTTCCAGGGATATCTAGTTCGACCCCCTGCACAATGCAGGAAATTCACAAATACCTCCGCCCACACCCACCCGGCGACCTCTGCTCCACGCCCACAAGACAGCAAAAACCCTTCAGGATACCTGGTGAAACGAGCCTGGATAAAAATTGCTTCCCAACCCCAAAGTTGCGAACAGCATTTCCTTGAGCGTGCAAGAAGAGGTCATGAGAACTAAGCACTGACACAACCCTTCCTGCCCTCTTTCCCAGGATCTGTTTGGTGTAGTGGTTAAGTGCGCAGATTCTTATCTGGGAGAACCGGGTTTGATTCCCCACTCCTCCACTTGCAGCTGCTGGAATGGCCTTGGGTCAGCCAGAGCTCTGAGCCTCTGTCCTTGAAAGGGCAGCTGCTGTGAGAGCCCTCTCAGCCCCACCCACCTCACAGGGTGTCTGTTGTGGGGGAGGAAGATAAAGGAGATTGTAGGCCACTCTGGGACTCTGTCCTTCAAAGGGCAGCTTCTGGGAGAGCTCTCTGAGTCCCACTTGCCTCACAGGGTGTCTGTTGTGGGGGAGGAAGGGAAAGGAGATTGTAGGCTGCTCTGAGCCTCTGTCCTTGAAAGGGCAACTTCTGGGAGAGCTCTCTCAGCCCCACCTGCCTCACAGGGTGTCTGTTGTGGGGGAGGAAGGGAAAGGAGATTGTAGGCTGTTCTGAGTCTGATTCAGAGAGAACGGTAAGGTATAAATCTGCAGTCTTCTTTTTCTTCTTATATTTCTGACCTGGTACGTTTAAGAAACAGCTGCTTCCTTGGTACGGCTTTGGCACACGCCAAAGCTAATCCAACAACTCTATGAAAGAATTTTTCTTCCTAAAGTCTTGGATGCAGAAGTATGAATAGAGGTGGACGATATATTTTGCATCGCCGCCTTCATTTTGGGCAAAACGTTTTTAAAAGATATACTGATGACACTTTTCTTTTCTTTTTTTTGGAGGGGGAAAACAAGATTTGATGAATTTATAGCAGGGGCGGCTCTTCCACACATACTGTGCGGCTCTTGAAGCCCCCACCGACTCATTGGCTGGCTCATTGGTTCTCTTTAAACCACTTCTCCAAGCCAAGCCAACCAGAGGTTTAGATAATGCATTTAAAGTTAAAGTTGCTTTCTCTCACCTCTCTCTCCACACATCTATTTTCCTTCCCCTGACATTCATGTCTTACGGTTCTCAAACATCTGATGTTTACTCTATGAGGCTCTTATGTTAAGCACGTTTGGCCATCCCTGATTTATGGCATGGTTTAATAAGAGCCCCACGGTGCAGAGTGGTAAAGCTGCAGTACTGCAGTCTGAACTCTCTGCTCACGATCTGAGTACGATCCCGGCGGAAGCTGGTTTCAAGTAGCCAGCTCCAGGTTGACTCAGCCTTCCATCCTTCTGAGGTCAGTCAAATGAGTCCCCAGCTTGCTGGGGGGAAAGCGTAGATGACTGGGGAAGGCAATGGCAAACCACCCCCTAAAAAGTCTGCTGCGAAAACATTGTGAAAGCAACGTCACCCCAGAGTTGGAAATGACTGGTGCTTGCACAGTGGACTACCTTTACCTTTTTTAATAATATCCATCCTTCTATTAAATTTCCTCATTTGATGAATTTCACTTAATCCTCAGAAAAGAACTGAATGGGAACCCGTTATGTAAAGATAAGGAACGATGGCTGTAATAATGTTTGGTGTAGTGGTTAAGTGTGCGGACTCTTATCTGGGAGAACCGAGTTTGATTCCCCACTCCTCCACTTGCAGCTGCTGGAATGGCCTTGGGTCAGCCATAGTTCTGGCAGAGGTTGTCCTTGAAAGGGCAGCTGCTGTGAGAGCCCTCTCCAGCCCCACCCACCTCACAGGGTGTCTGTTGTGGGGGAGGAAGGGAAAGGAGATTGTGAGCTGCTCTGGGACTCTTCAGAGTGGAGGGCGGGATATAAATCCAATATCATTATAATCATCTTCTTCTATTGGTAGGTTTTCTGAAAGGTCTTACTCATAAATGTCCATCGGACACATACATAGATGTCTAAAAAAGGCCTGTGTCTCTGGTGGCTCTCTGTTCAACTTGTTTATTTCTTACAACGCAATTTCATAGGTTTCTTTTCCCAACCACAAGGATTTGGACACATGTTATTGCAGTTGTTAACATATGTAATTGATCATGCCATAAAAGAATAAATTATTACTATGATCCCAATCATATAATTGCGGCACATGCCGTTGTGTCTGACATGAACTCATCTTCAAAGTTTCGCAATTTGATGGTTGTGGTGTGGTCACTGTACATACATACTTTTGACACCTTCCACACCCATTACACCAGACCTCTGGTATTTAGTAATCCCCACCTTTCCCCCTGTTAATCAGAGCTTTCCTACCTTTCTTTGTTAACTCGGGTTAGGCCACCCTAAACTATTTTTATTATTATTATAAATATATATTACCATGTAATTTAAGTCCTACTTTATTTCCAAATCTGGAATACACCCTTAACCCGATTTCCTTCCATGTAATTACCACGGAGAAGAATTTTGCTACGCTTAGAGCAGGGGTGTCGAACTCACTCGCTATGAGGGCCGGATCTGACATAAATGAGACCTTGTCGGGCCGGGCCGTGTGTGCACCTATATCGGATCAGGTAGCAGAGATATACATTTTATAAAGAACGCACACAAACACAAATATATATTTTTTAAAAACTTAAAACATGCTTAAAACGTTACCATTCATTGGTCTTAAAGATGCCTTCTTTGTACTTCTCCCATGAGATCCAGGGAACTGGAACCAAGGAAGCTCTGGCTCTTTCCTTCCTTCCCCAGGGGACTTGGGGGGGGGGGAGAGCCTCAGCCAATAGAAGGAAGAGAGGCTTGGCTCAGTAGCTCTGCTGTGCAATTGAGAGAGCCTGGCAAAGCAAGCTATTCCTCCCCCCCTTCATCCCCAAGGGAGGAGCCTCAGCCAATGGAGAAAACAGAGGCTTTGCTCTGTAGCTCTTGTGCAATTGAGCAAGCTGTTATACAGAAAGAAGCGAGAGAGAGGGAGAAGGAAGCAGATGACAGCCAGTTGCTCAGGAGCCCGATAGGAGCCCTCCAGGGGCCTGATTCGGCCCCCAAACTGCATGTTTGACACCCCCAGCTTAGAGTAATCCTTGTCCTTTAATTAAAAACCATGCCACCTTAGTTCTGTCAACAGAAACTTAATACTTTTATGGTTGACTCATCTGACCTAAGGTCCCAAGTCCAGATGAGTGACCAAGGCTGTAAGTCAGGGGTGATCAAACTTGCTTAACACAAGAGCTATAAATGCCAGATGAGCCACAAGGCAGGAAGGCAAATAGATGGGAGGAGGGAGAGGTGGAAAGAAAAGCAACTTTAACTTTAAATGTATCCTGCAAGCCGCTGGCTGGCTCGGCAAAGCGGTTTAAAGAGAGAAACGCCATTTCCAAGTCAGCCGACGGGGCGGTGGGGAATTGAGTGCCACACAATATGTGTGAAAAAGCCAAAAGTGACTGCCGAGCTGTAGTTCGGCCACCCCTAGTATAAGAAGACGACGACACTGGATTTATATTCCGCCCTCCACTCAGAGTCTCAGAGCGGCTCACAATCTCCTTTATCTCCCTCCCCCAAAACAGATACCCTGTGAGGTGGGTGGGGCTGAGAGAGCTCTCCCAGAAGCTGCCCTTTCAAGGACAGAGGCTCAGAGTGGCCTACAATCTCCTTTCCCCTCCTCCCCCGCAACAGACACCCTGTGAGGTGGGTGGGGCTGAGAGAGCTCTCTCAAAAGCTGCCCTTTCAAGGACACAGTCTCAGAGTGGCCTACAATCTCCTTTCCCTTCCTCCCCCACAACAGACACCCTGTGAGGTGGGTGGGGCTGAGAGAGCTCTGACAGAAGCTGCCCTTTAAAGGACAGAGTCTCAGAGCAGCCTACAATCTCCTTTCCCTTCCTCCCCCACAACAGACACCCTGTGGGGCAGGTGGGGCTGAGAGAGCTCTCCCAGAAGCTGCCCTTTCAAGGACAGAGGCTCAGAGTGGCCTACAATCTCCTTTCCCTTCCTCCCCCACAACAGACACCCTGTGATGTGGGTGGGGCTGAGAGAGCTCCGACAGAAGCTGCCCTTTCAAGGACAGAGGCCCAGAGCAGCCTACAATCTCCTTTCCCTTCCTCCCCCACAACAGACACCCTGTGGGGCAGGTGGGGCTGAGAGAGCTCTCCCAGAAGATGCCCTTTCAAGGACAGAGTCTCAGAGCGGCCTACAATCTCCTTTCCCTTCCTCCCCCACAACAGACATCCTATGAGGCAGGTGGGGCTGAGAGAGCTCTCCCAGAAGCTGCCCTTTCAAGGACAAAGTCTCAGCGGGGTCTACAATCTCCTTTCCCTTCCTCCCCTACAACAGACACCCTGTGATGTGGGTGGGGCTGAGAGAGTTCTCCCAGAAGCTGCCCTTTCACGGACAACCTCTGTAGGAGCTCTGGCTGACCCAAGGCCATGCTAGCAGGTGCAAGTGGAGGAGCGGGGAATCAAACCCGGTTCTCCCAGATAAGAGTCTGCGCACTTAACCACTACCCCAAACTGGCTCCAGAGGCTATCGGTATTTCAGTTCACTTTGCCAGAAGCAGCCAGGCTATGAGCCACAACAGTTTCTGCTGTGACAAACAGGCCTACCTGCGAGGGGTCTTGCGTTCCCATTTTTCATTGCTAGTGTCCTCCCCCCCGCCCTCCAGGCATTCTGCATAACGACAAGGGGATAGCAACTCCGGTTGTTATCAAAATGAAAATCTGCTCAATCGATCCCACGACCAGTCTCTGTACCAGTCAGAGATGGATCATGACTTCCACGGACTCTGACGCCTTCCGCCTGATGCCAGGAAGTCACCCGGACCAAGCGTTTGGAAACAGTTGCTCAGGAAAACAAAGCGCACCCAGGAGAGGGAGAAGCAAAGCCAAGTCTCAAGTGACGGGGCTAGGACCTGGTGCAGGGGGGCCAAACCTGCTTAACGTGAAGAGTCACTCTTCCTGTTCCTCTTATCGTGTGTATTCAATTGTACAATGCTACGCCGTGCTGCAATGCTACGCTTGCTATGCCTTTGATAGAACTGTAACTTGTTGCTTATGTGGAGGGCGGATGACATGTCTGGGAATTGGCTAGTTGCTAGGTAAAGAGCTGGAGGAGATGCGAACCATGAACTGGTAGCGGGCACCTGCGGTGATGGGAGCTTTGCAAAAACCCTGCGTAAAACCCCCGCTTTTGCTTGGCACGCTTTGGCTTGAATTATAACGGCCAGGGCAAAAGTTTATAAGTTGGGGGAACTGACAGAGAAAGAAGTCAGTTCTGACAACATGCGTGCATGCCCATGAAGCTGGAATAAAGATCTTGAATTTCGACTGTCTTTTCCTTGGCTCTGGGTGTGACATTTAACGTAAGAGCCACACAGAATAAAAGTCAGATGTTTGAGAGCTTCAAAACGGTTCGGGAGGGAGGGAGGGAGGGAGGAAGGAAGGAAGGAAGGAAGGAAGGAAGGAAGGAAGGAAGGAAGGAAGGAAGGAAGGAAGGAAGGAAGGAAGGAAGGAAGGAAGGAAGGAAGGAAGGAAGGAAGGAAGGAAGGAAGGAAGGAAGGAAGGAAAAGGGGCAAGGAGAGGTGAAAAGAAAGCAACTTTAATTTTAAATGCCTTCACAAACCTCCTGTTGGTTTGGAGAAGTGATTTAAAGAGACTTGACTTCTCCAAGCCAGCTGACAGGGCACCGGGGCCTTTTAGAGCCACACACTATGTATGAAAGAGCCACATGTGGCTCCCGAGCCACAGTTTGGCCACCCTTGGCCTGGTGGGAGAGACCACCAGTGCAGCATGTGCAAAACAGCCCCCCAACTGCCTCATATGCTCAAGACAGAAATCACTGGCATGAGGAACCAGGGAAGGAAGCTGGAGAGAGCTGGAAAATAAGACCTGTGTGTGTGTGTGTGTGTGTGTGTGTGATAGTCCCAAGAAAAACAACGAGATGAAGTTTGAGGGCTTTTTTGGTAGCAGGAACTCCTTTGCATATTATCGCAACACAATTTCATAGCTTTCTTTTCCCAACCACAAGGATTTGGACACACGTTATTGCAATTGTTAACATATGTAATTGATCATGCCGTAAAAGAATAATTATCACTATGTTCCTAATCATATTATTGTGACACATGGGACCTAATCATATTGTGACCTAATCATATTATTGTGACCCCTGATGTAGCCAATCCTCCAAGAGCTTGCGGGGCTCTTAATACAGGGCTTACTGTAAGCTCCAGGAGGATTGGCTACATAAGATGGGTGTGGCCTAATATGCAAAGGAGTTCCTGCTACAAAAAAAAAGCCCTGATTAAAGGGTAAAAAGAGCTCCGTGGCACAGAGTGCTAAAGCTGCAGTACTGCAGTCCTAAGCTCTGCTCACGACCTGAGTTCGATCCCCGGCGAAAGCTGGGTTTTCAGGTATCCGGCTCGAGGTTGACTCAGCCTTCCATCCTTCCAAGGTGGGTAAAATGAATACCCAGCTTACTGGGGGGAAGTGTAGATCAGGGGTGGCCAACAGTAGCTCTCCAGATGTTTTTTTTGCCTACAAGTCCCATTAGCCCCAGCCACTGGCCATGCTGGCTGGGGTTGATGGGAGTTGTAGGCAAAAACATCTGGAGAGCTACCGTTGGCCACCCCTGGTGTAGATGACTGGGGAAGGCAATGGCAAACCACCCCGTAAAAAGTCTGCCATGAAAACGTTGTGAAAGCAACGTCACCCCAGAGTCGGAAACGACTGGTGCTTGCACAGGGGACGTTTCCTTTCCTTTAAAGGGAAGGAAGATTCAATGTATATCATTTGGACAATTCCACTTGAATTAGCATCACTGGATCCAAATCTCTCTGGGAACATGAGTGGCTGAGGGGGAGGGAATACACACTAAGTAACTTTTTTCTTTCGTTGAAGTCCTGGTTTATCAAAGTTTGGGATACCCTTATTCAGGATAAGTTAACAATTTATATTGCACAACAAGATAATCCTAAACCAGGAAACTGGTTTCAGGAAAGATGTCAATGGAAAGGACTCTAAAGCTTGTAAAATTCCATCCAGATACATGGATCTTATGATACATTGACAGGGTCTTTCAATGTTTGCTTGTACTCTTCTTTGTAGCACCACTATGTATTTATCTGCATATATCACTGCTTCTTTCCCTTTTTTCTTCTCCCCTTTTATGTGTTTATGGTTGTTCTTTGTTTTATTTAGTATTATTATACAAAAAATGCTTAATAAAAAATTTAATCATATATATTAAAAAGTGACTTTCTCATACAATATTTTGCATTGTGGGTTGTTCAGGAACTTCCCCGAATTCTCATATTCAGGGGTGGAATTCTAGCAGGAGCTCCTTTGCATATTAGGACACACACCTCGATGTAACCAATCCTCCAAGAGCTTACAGAAAAGATCCCTGTAAGCCAGGGGTGGCCAACGGTAGCTCTCCAGATGTTTTTGCCTACAAATCCCATCAGCCCCAGCCATAGACCATGCTGGATGGGGCTGATGGGAGTTATAGGCAAAAAACATCTGGAGAGCCACCGTTGGCCACCCTAGCTTAAGCTCTTGGAGGATTGGCTACATCAGGGGTGTGTGGCCTAATATGCAAAGAAGCTCCTACTAGAATTCCACTCTTGCTCATATTCCTTGCTTGTATGCTCCCGTTGCTGTGGTATATATGTGTGTCTGTTCTACATGTGCTTTCCTCCCTCTAGTGGTCAATTCGATATTACATCCCTTTATGTCTGAAATATCTCCCTCTAGATTTAAACTAGAAGATCCAATCAGTAAGTCCTAAGGGAAATCAACCCAGACTGTTCCCTGGAAGGTCAGATGCTGAAGCTGAAGCTCAAATACTCTGGCCACCCAATGAGAAGGAAGCCCTCACTGGAGAAGACCCTGATGCTGGGAAAGACAGAAGGCAGAGAAAGAAGGGGACAGCAAAAGAGAAGATGGCTGGACAGCATTACTGATGTAACTAACACAAATTTGAGCAGACTTTGGAGGATGGCAGAAGACAGGAGGGCCTGGCGTGACTTTGTCCATGGGGTGGCAAAGAGTCGGACTCAACTGTGCGACTGAACAACAAAGAAAGATTTAAACTGCAGGAAGGTAAGCTCTCCTCTGTGCAGAAATGGGTCAATGAGTTTGGGGGGAGAGAACCCAGTTCTGTATGAAGTGACTTCAGCAATGGAGAATTACGTCTGGAACATCTAGGTAAGGGGTGTCAAAAATTCAGCCTGGGAGCCGAATCAGGCCCCCGGAGCAACTGGCTGCCATCTGCTTCCTTCTCCCTATATCCTACTTCCTTCTGCATCTCAGCTTGCTTTGCCAGGCTTGCTCAATTCCACAGGAGCTACAGAGCAAAACCTCTATTTTCTACATTGGCTGAGGCTCCTTCCTGGGGGAGGAAGGGGGGAGGGAGAGCTTGATTTGTCAGGCTCTCTCAGTTGCACAGCAGAGCTACTGAGCCAAGCCTCTCTTCCTTCTATTGGCTGAGGCTCCTCCCCCTCCTAGTCGCCTGGGGAAGGAAAGAAAGAGCCAGAACTTCCTTTGCCCATTTCCCTGGATGCCATGGGAGAAAAACAAAGAAAGCATCTTTAAGACCAATGAGTGCTAACGTTTTAAGCATGTTCTAAGTTTTTTTAAATATATATGTTTGTGTTTGTCTGTGTTGTTCATAAAGTTAATATCTCTGCTACCTAATCTTAAATAGGTACACACACGGCCCGGCCCAACAAGGTCTCATTTATGTCAGATCCGGCCCTCATAATAAATGAGTTCGACACCCCTGGTCTAGGGCAGACCCAGTCTGGGCCCCTCAGTTCTTGCACTGGCTGGGGACGGAACGGGCCCTACAGCGGGTGAACTCTGCTGTTACGGAGGGAGGCCTTGCAGATCTGGGGTGCTTGGCTGGAGGGAAAGCAAAAACAATGAACAGGCCAGGCCCTTTGTCCCATCCCATCTCTCCTGAAACGGAAACACTGCTCACCTCTGGCGGCTTCCCCAAGTGCTGTGAGAGGACAACAAAATTGATTAGAGTCTCAGGGTGGCTGCTATCCTGTACAGGGGAAAAAAAAGGGGGGGGGGTCAGTCATGAATAAAGGAATCAACAAAGAAGAAAACTGCAGATTTATACCCCGCCCTTTGCTCAATCAGAGACTCAGAGCGTCTTACAATCTCCTTTATCTTCTCTCCCCACAACAGACACCCTGTGAGGTGGGTGTGGCCCAGAGAGCTCTCCCAGAAGCTGCCCTTTCAAAGATAGAGTCTCAGAGCGGCCTACAATCTCTTTTCCCTTCCTCCTCCACAACACACACCCTGTGAGGTGGGTGGGGCTGGAGAGGGCTCTCACAGCAGCTGCCCTTTCAAGGACAGAGTCTCAGAGCGACTCACAATCTCCTTTCCCTTCCTCCCCCACAACAGAAACCCTGTGAGGTGGGTCGGGCTGAGAGAGCTCTCCCAGAAGCTGCCCTTTCTAGGGCAACTCTGCGAGAGCTATGGCTGACCCAAGGCCATGCTAGCAGCTGCAAGTGGAGGAGTGGGGAATCAAACCTGGTTCTCCCAGATAAGAGTCTGCACACATAACCACTACACACAGTTGTCTATGGGGAGAGAACCAGCATATTGGGAAAGATGGTTCTGGTCTTGCCTCCTCCCTGAAATGCTGGTTTTCTACAAGCAGGGAGAGTCGGCCTTTCAAGGGATGCCCAGCTTAGCCACCTCGTTGGGCGCCGGCACGAACAAGAGCGCTCAGCGACTGAGTATTGGGATCTGCGGGGGAGCTACCACCCCCGGCCAAGGTCACCTTATCGAGGGCCTCCTGGAGCACGCCTTCCGCGTCTTCCCACTTGCCCTGGGCCATGTAGCAGGCCGCCTGGCCGTTCAGCAGCAGCAGAGTGGAGGACCACTTGTCGGCCATCTCCTGGAAGATGTAATAGGCGTCCTGCAGCTTCTCTCCCCCCTGCCAAGGAAAAGGAACTGGGGAATCAGAAAACATGGTGAGCTCCCCCTGCTCCTCTGCTAGAGGCAGCTGAGCCTGCCCCAACCTACCAAGAAAAAGAATGACATTGAATTTATATTCCTCCCTCCACTCAGAGTGGCTCACAATCTCCTTTCTCTTCCTCCCCCACAACAGACACCCTGTGAGGTGGGTGGGGCTGAGTGAGCTCTCCCGGAAGTTGCCCTTTCAAAGACAGAGATTCAGAGCGGAATACAATCTCCTTTCCCTTCCTCCCCCACAACAGACACCCTGTGAGGCGGGTGGGGCTGAGAGAGCTCTCCCAGAAGCTGCCCTTTCAAGGACAGAGTCTCAGAGTGGCCTACCATCTCCTTTCCCTTCCTCCCCCACAACAGACACCCTGTGAGGCGGGTGGGGCTGAGAGAGCTCTCCCAGAAGCTGCCCTTTCAAGGACAGAGTCTCAGAGCGGCCTACAATCTCCTTTCCCTTCCTCCCCCACAACAGACACCCTGTGAGGTGGGTGGGGCTGAGAGAGCTCTCCCAGAAGCTGCCCTTTCAAGGACAGAGTCTCAGAGTGGCCTACAATCTCCTTTCCCTTCCTCCCCCACAACAGACACCCTGTGAGGCGGGTGGGGCTGAGAGAGCTCTCCCAGAAGCTGCCCTTTCAAGGGCAGAGGCTCTGTCCTTGAAAGGGGAGCTTCTGGGAGAGCTTTCTCAGTCCCACCCACCTCACAGGGTGTCTGTTGTGGGGGAGGAAGGGAAAGGAGATTGGAGGCCTTCTCTGAGAGTCAGAGTATAGGGCAGGATATAAATCCAACACCATCATCTTGTCCTTCTTCACAGGCTCCCCCAACCTCCCCCCGCAGGGCAGGGGATCGGCACCTACCACCGCCAAGTTCACCCAGGCAGTCGCAAGCTGGGTCAGGGTCGCATCCTCATCCTGTTCCTGCATCTTCTTCAGCTCTTTCCTGAAGGGGAAACAGCAGAGAACTTTTTTGGATGTGGAAGGGAAGAGACAGACGTGACGCTCGGCAGGGAAGAACGCAGAGAGCTTTCCTCGTGAAACGGAGGTGGGTTCTACGCTCACCCTCACTCCCAGACCCCTGGACGCAACCCGGGCGACTCAAGATCCAGGAGAAAAGAGAAAGAGTTCGGGAGCACCTTCAATCAGGGGTGTCGAATTCATTTGTTACCAGGGCTGGATGTGACATAAATTAAACTTTGTCAGGCCGGGCCATGTGTCTCATAAGCAGGGCTTTTATTTTTTGCAGAAAGAGCCCAGCAGGAACTAATTTCCATATCAGGCCACACCCCATGACACCACCATCATTTCATGCAGGGCTTTTTTGTGGAAAAAGCCCAGCAGGAACTATTTGCATAGTAAGCCACACCCCCTGACACCAAGCCAGCCAGAACTGCGTCCCTGTGTGTTCCTGCTCTAAAAAAGCTCTGGGCATGTTATGTCAGGTAGCAGAGACAGACAGGAAAGGAAATAATAATAAATTTTAATTTATATCCCGCCCTCCCCGCCGGAGCAGGCTCAGGGCGGCTTACACGACATAGTACATTGTACCATGATACAACAATAAAATTCAAAGCAATTTGCAATTAAAGTACAATTACATAAAAACAGCATTTGAATTAATAATTTGAATTACAATATAACATAAAGCGGTGCTACACTCTTAATACGCATATGAAAGGAAAGGTCCCCTGTGCAAGCACCAGTCGTTTCCGACTCCAGGGTGACGTTGCTTTCATAACGTTTTCACGGCAGACTTTTTACGGGGTGGTTTGCCATTACCTTCTCCAGTTCTCTACCCTTTCCCCCCAGCAAGCAGGGTACTCATTTGACCAACCTCGGAAGGATTGAGTCAACCTGGAGCCAGCTACCTGAAAACCCAGCTTCCGCCAGGGATCGAACTCAGGTCGTGAGCAGAGCTTAGGACTGCAGTACTGCAGCTTTAACACTCTGCGCCACGGGGCTCTATAGAGACAGACAAACACATGCTTAAAACTTTAAAAAACTTAAAAATGCTTAAAACATTAGGAATCTTGCAATATTTGGTTTATTTAAGTCTCCGATAACTAACACCTCTTGTTCTGAATTACTGCATCAAAAACTGGAGACGAAGTCTGTGCTGCAGCAATCTTGAGTATGCTGTTCAGGTGCTGTTCCAAGTGTGAACCTACTTTTGATTTGCTCGCAGGCCTGATAGGACCCCTCTGATCCTTCTATTGGCTGAGGCTCCTCCCCCGCCTGGTCCCCTGGGGAAGGAAGCAAAGAGCCAGAGCTTCCTTTGCCCAGTTCCCAATCCCATTGAGAAATACAAAGAAAGCACCTTAAAGACCAACGAGAGTAAATGTTTTAAGTTTTTTTTAAAAAACCCCTTTAATTGTGTTTCTCTGTGTCCTTTACAAAGTTTATCTCTCTGCTACCTAATCTGAACTAGGTACATACAAGGCCCAGCCCAACCCGGCAAGGCCTCATTTATGGCGGTCTGGCCCTCATAGCAAGTGAGTTCGACACCCCTGTGAAATAACCGTAGGCTGAAGACAGCCTGGGCGGGGCCACCTTAGTACCGGGGGTGAAGAATACCAGGAGGGGAAGAATCTGGGAGTGATTCTGGACGCCTCCCTCTCCATGAAGGTCCAGGTTGCCTTGGCTGCCTATAGAGTATCGGATCCATTTCAAGGCGTTACTTTTGACTTTTAAAGCCTTACGCGGCCTGGGACCAACATACCTACGGGACCGTCTCCTTCCATATACGCCCCCGGAGGTCGCTTTGTTTGGCCTCCCAGGATTTTCTGATAGTCCCCGGCCCAAGGGATGCCCGTCTTGCCTCTACCAAGGCCAGGACTTTTTCAGACCTGGTGGAATCAGCTCCCTATGGAGATCCCGGCCCTACCTGGCTTGCTGGCCTTTCGTAGGGTCTGTAAAACAGAGCTGTTCCGCCGGGTCTTTGGATGAGGCAGCAGGCATCTATCCATCTATTAGATGGGTTGGCCTCCCCCTATGCCCTAACGGCCCACTGCATCACTGTATTGTGGAGCTATTCCATCTTGCTTCATATCACCTTGCCGAACTACCGAATTTTTCGCACCATAAGGCGCTCCGGAGGATAGGACGCACCTTCCTCCTGGGGGGCAATCCGCTGCCTCTTCCTCCGATCCAGCGCTTCCCCCGCGCCTGCTTGCCTGGCTCCATCTTCTTCAGGCAAGCGTGGGATCGCTCCACATGGCCCCAGCGCTTCGCAAGCGACAGCTGCGGAGGGGGCAGTGTGCTTCCTACTTCCCTGTGTGCCTGCCTTCAGCTGTGATGTTTAAAGCAAGCGCTGGGATCGGAGGGGGGAGGGAGGAGGAGGGAAGGAGGGAGGGAGGGAAGTAGGAAGCACGCTGCCCCCTCCACAGCCGGTGCTTGCAAAGCGCTGGGGCCACGTGGAGCGATCCCACGCTTGCCTGAAGAAGATGGAGCCAGGCAAGCAGGCGCGGGGGAAGCGCCAGATCGGAGGAAGAGGCAGCAGATTGCCCCCTCGCCCCCCGAAGGTACGTACCTTCGGACCATAAGACGCACACACTTTCCCCCCCACTTTTTTTTGGGGGGGGGGAAGTGTGTCTTATGGTCCGAAAAATACGGTAACTTATTGCACTTTGCTGAATGTTGAAGATGTTTTTATTATGATTTTATTGTGATTTTAATTCAAACTGTTGTACTCCGCTCTGAGCCCCCCAAAAGGGGGAAGGGGCGGAATAGAAATAAACTAATAATAATAATAACACTAATAATAATAATAATAATAATAATAATAATAATAATAATAATAATAGGATCAAAATGTTTGGAAAGGTAGGAGGAAAAACACCTGGCATTTTCAAAATGTCACATATGGGAAACAAAAGAAAATTAGTTAAATAATGTTGATAGCGTCTAGATGTCAGAACTTGTAACTGTGATTTCTTTGCTTAGCCAAACTGCCTCCATGTTGTAACTTAGAAAGCTGACAGCGGTCATTGACCCGGGCCTCTCTGCTATGCCAAATATTTAGGGCAGTAAGACAGGCGGCAGAGAGTCTCTGCTTAACATCCACAGGTGCCCTTTGAAGCCGAGCCGTTTGGCCTTCACAATAGGGGGGCATCCTCCTTTGCTGATAACGAAGGCTGGGAAGGAGAGACAACTGCTTGGGACCCGTGTGAATTATTGTTTTATTATGCTTTGCTGTGGGCATAAAATGTAACCAACTGCCCAGAATTGCCATTACTGTTATTTCGTTTCTATAGTACTGTAGTTCTTTCAATAAAGATTCCTAACTTGCAACAAGTATTGGACTCTTCTGAAGTTCATCCAAGTTCTGACACTAGAATGGATGTAAACTCTTGTTTATAGGGTGGAAATTCAAGGAATGGAAACCAAACCACTACATATCTGAGATATAAGGGTCTGTTTCACCTTGAGTCAGAGAATCAGATAATTTATCTGAAATACAGTAATCCTGTACCTTCGGGTTGCTCCTTAGAACGGATAAAAGGAAGTCCTTCTTCACCCAAAGGGTGATTCACACATGGAATTCACTGCCACAGGAGGCGGTGGCAGCTACAAGAATAGCCAGCTTCAAGAGGAGACTGGATAAACATCTGGAGCAGAGGTCCCTCAGTGGCTATTAGCCAAAGCATATTGTAGGAACTCTGTCTGAGGCAAGCGATGCTTTGTATTCTTGGTGCTGGGGGGTGGGGGGCACAGTGGGAGGGCTTCTAGTGTTCTGGTCTGACTGGTGGACCTCCTGATGGCACCTGGGGTTTTTGGCCACTGTGTGACACAGAGTGTTGGACTGGATGGGCCACTGGCCTGATCCAACGTGGCTTCTCTTATGTTCTTATGTCTGGGGCAGTGGTACTCTCCTATTCCTGGTGCTTGGGTGGGGAAACAGTGGGAGGGCTTCTGGTGTCCTGGCCCCACTGATGGCACCAGGGTGTTTTTGGCCACTGTGTGACACAGAGTGTTGGACTGGATGGGCCACTGGCCTGATCCAACGTGGCTTCTCTTATGTTCTTATGTCTGGGGCAGTGGTACTCTCCTATTCCTGGTGCTTGGGTGGGGAAACAGTGGGAGGGCTTCTGGTGTCCTGGCCCCACTGATGGCACCAGGGTGTTTTTGGCCACTGTGTGACACAGAGTGTTGGACTGGATGGGCCACTGGCCTGATCCAACGTGGCTTCTCTTATGTTCTTATGTCTGGGGCAGTGGTACTCTCCTATTCCTGGTGCTTGGGTGGGGAAACAGTGGGAGGGCTTCTGGTGTCCTGGCCCCACTGATGGCACCAGGGTGTTTTTGGCCACTGTGTGACACAGAGTGTTGGACTGGATGGGCCATTGGCCTGATCCAACATGGCTTCTCCTACGTTCTTATGTCTGGGGCAGTGAGGCTCTGTATTCTTTGTGCTTGAAGGGGGGCACAGTGGGAGGGCTTCTGGTGTCAAACATGCAACTCGGGAACCGAATCAGGCCCCTGGAGGACTCCGATCAGGTCCCCAAGCAACCAGCTGACATTTGCTTCCTTCTCCATCTCTCTTGCTTCCTTCTGCATCACACCTTGGTTTGCAGGGCTTGCTCAATCGCCCTGGCCCCACTGGTGGACCTCCTGATGGCATCTGCATTTTTTTGGCCACTGTGTGACCCAGAGTGTTGGACTGGATGGGCCATTGGCCTGATCCATAATGGCTTCTCCTATGTTCTTTCGACTGCTACAGACAGATTAACACAGCTACCCATCTTGATCTATCAAGATCCAGGGTTTCTTTTTCTGTCCCCCCTCACCGCCCTGGTCACTGCCATACCCTCTCCAAACACTGCTCTTGAATAACTTCTGCAGGGAAGTCCGTATTGCGAATACAATGCAAACATCTGCACAATCTGATATGGCTCCGCTCCCTGCGAGAAGTCCAGATGTTTCCAGCGCTTTGGACAGCCCAGTGGCTCTTCAGAAGCCTAGCATGGATTGCTTGGGATAAAAGTGTGCCACATCAGACAAACACTCCTGTAAAGAGAGTCTCGCTCACCATTATCGACCCTACCCTACAACATAGCGGCTACATCAAGGGTACACCCAGTGCACGCTCTCCACTCCCATAAGTTACAGCCCCTTTAAAACAGGGGCATTGAACTCACATACACAATTTAAGATTTTGGTAAAAACTTAAAATATGCTTAAAACATTCGCACTCGTTGGTCTTACAGGTGTTTCCTTTGTATCTCTCACCTGCAGTCCAGGGAACTGGGCAAAGGAAGCTCTGGCTCTTCCCTCCCCTCCCCAGGGGACTAGGAGGAGGAGGAGCCTCAGTCAACAGAAGGAAGAGAGGCTTGGCTCAGTAGCTCTGCTGTGCGATTGAGGGAGAAGAATAGAATACAATCCGAGAGAGGTCACTATAATGGATGACACAACAAAAAATGCAAGCTAGTGACCAATTTCTAAGTAGTATATAGAAATCAGTACTTACACATTGATTCAATTATATAGATTCTTTACACAACTTTCAAAAAAGAGGGACGCACCATTAGGGTGTGCAAGAAGCCACATACTGTAGCCGATGTGAAATGGTGCTGGAGACGCTCTGCGTCCCTCTTTTTTGAAAATTGTGTAAAGAATCTATATAATTGAATCAATATGTAAGTATGATATATTTTTTCACTGGAAGAGGGTTGGTGGTGTCTGAATGCCCTTCTGATATTTTTGCATAATATTTTCTTTTATTAGTGGTCCCAGGTCTGATGAAGACTGGAAAGAAACAAGTACTTAATCGATTGGCTTGTCACCACACTACTTTGGGACTTGAATGTACATGTTTTGGACATTTGGACTGGTTTCTATATACTTCTTAGTAAATTGGTCACTAGCTTGCATTTTTTGTTGTGTGAGTGAGAGATTGAGAGAGCCTGGGAAAGCAAGCTCTTCCTTCCCCCTCCTTCCTCCCCAAGGGAGGAACCTCAGCCGATGGAGAAAACAGAGGTCTTGCTCTGCAGCTCCTGAGCGACTGAGCAAGCCCTGCAAAGCAAGCTGTGATGCAGAAGGAAGCAAGAGAGGGAGCCGGTTGCTTGGGGGCCTGATCGGAGCCCTGCAGGGGCCTGATATGGTTCCCGGGCCGCATGTTTGACACCCCTGTTAGAAGACCTCCAGCCGAAGATGGATAGACCCCGGAGAACCACTGAGCTAGATCAGGACTCTGCATAATGCAACTTCAAGTCTTTGTATAAAAACCGCTGCCCTCCCTCACTGCACCCTCTCCTTAAAAATATCAGGCAGAAGGTGAACCTGTTGACAGGGGAGTCTTTCAACCAGAATCAAGTTCAGCTCTGGTCAAACCAGAGACATCAGAGGAAGGGCCCTTGTTGCTGCAAGGGAAACAAGGACGTCGGCGGTACTACAGACAGTGCTGACATTTGCAGAAAGCAGCCACAGAGCAGAGGGGACTTACCGGGCCAGATCGAGTCGGTCCATCTTCAGTAGTATCTGGATGGTCATAGCCGTGCTGGAGAGAGGAGAGCAAAGGCAGAGTTCTAAGGAGCTCAGTCCACACATCCCCTTCCCATCTACCTCTCTGTCCTGGCTTACAAAGGCAGCCCTGGTATCCTGGTCTGACTGGTGCTTTCCAGTGTCAAGAGTGCCTCTTGTCATTATGGGGTTTGGCTTGCTGACTGGTAGTAACCTTGGGGATGCTGCTCTCGCCTGCTATCTCTGTCTGCAACGAGCGTAAGTGTTTCCTGCCCAAGCTCTCACCAGTCCATCCCTCCAAATGCTTAGGATGGGCTGCAAATCCCATTAAATTATATTACACAGATTCTTAAATATCTCTGTCCCTCTGCAGTTAGCAGTATTCACTGAATACAAGAACTCGTGGGCATTCGATGAAATTGCTGAGCAGTTGGGTTAGAACGGACAAAAGGAAGTCCTTCTTCACCCAAACGGTGATTAATATGCGGAATTCACTGCCGCAGGAGGTGGCGGCAGCTACAAGCATAGCCAGCTTCAAGAAGGGATTGGATAAAAATATGGAGCAGAGGTCCATCAGTGGCTATTAGCCACAGCATATTGTTGGAACTGTCTGGGGCAGTGATGCTCTGTATTCTTGGTGCTTGGGAGGGGTGGGCAAAGTGGAAGGGCTTCTAGCCCCAATTGTGAACCTCCTGATGGCACTTGAGGGTTTGTTTGTTTGTTTTTGCCACTGTCTGACACAGAGTGTTGTACTGGATGGGCCATTGACCTGATCCAACATGGCTTCTCTTATGTTCTTATGTGACACAGAGTGTTGGACTGGATGGGCCACTGGCCTGATCCAACATGGCTTCTCTTATGTTCTTATGTGACACAGAGTGTTGTACTGGACGGGCCACTGGCCTGATCCAACATGGCTTCTCTTATGTTCTTATGTGACACAGAGTGTTGTACTGGACGGCCCACTGGCCTGATCCAACATGGCTTCTCTTATGTTCTTATGTGACACAGAGTGTTGTACTGGACGGCCCACTGGCCTGATCCAACATGGCTTCTCTTATGTTATGTGACACAGAGTGTTGGGCTGGATCAGCCACTGGCCTGATTCAACAGGGCTTCTCTTATGTTCTTATGTGACACAGAGTGTTGGGCTGGATGGACCATTGGCCTGATCCAACATAGCTTCTCTTCTGTTCTTATGTGACACAGTGTTGGACTGGATGGGCCACTGGCCTGATCCAACAGGACTTCTCTTCTGTTCTTATGTGACACAGAGTGTTGGACTGGATGGACCATTGGCCTGATCCAACAGGGCTTCTCTTCTGTTCTTATGTGACACAGTGTTGGACTGGATGGGCCATTGGCCTGATCCCACAGGGCTTCTCTTCTGTTCTTATGTGACACAGAGTGTTGGACTGGATGGGCCACTGGCCTGATCCAACAGGGCTTCTCTTATGTTCTTTTGTGACACAGAGTGTTGGACTGGATGGGCCATTGGCCTGATCCAACAGGGCTTCTCTTATGTTCTTATGTGACACAGAGTGTTGGACTGGATGGGCCATTGGCCTGATCCAAAAGGGCTTCTCTTATGTTCTTATGTCTGGGGCAGTGATGCTCTGTATCCTTGGTGCTTGGAAGGGGCCATAGTGGAAGGGCTTCTAGTGTCCTGGCCCCACCAGTGGACCTCCTGATGGCACCTGGTTTTTGGCCACTGTGTGACCCAGAGTGTTGGACTGGATGGGCCACTGGCCTGATCCAACATGGCTTCTCTTATGTTCTTATGTGACACAGAGTGTTGGACTGGATGGGCCATTGGCCTGATCCAACAGGGCTTCTCTTATGTGACACAGAGTGTTGGACTGGATGGGCCACTGGCCTGATCCAACATGGCTTCTCTTATGTACTTATGTGACACAGAGTGTTGGACTGGATGGGCCATTGGCCTGATCCAACAGGGCTTCTCTTATGTTCTTTTGTGACACAGAGTGTTGGACTGGATGGGCCATTGGCCTGATCCAACAGGGCTTCTCTTATGTGACACAGAGTGTTGGACTGGATGGGCCATTGGCCTGATCCAACAGGGCTTCTCTTATGTTCTTATGTGACACAGAGTGTTGGACTGGATGGGCCATTGGCCTGATCCAACAGGGCTTCTCTTATATTCTTATGTAGAGGAAAGGGTTAGCATATCCAAGGGCACATTTTCTCCTCTCCCTGCTTCCCCAGGGAGAGAAGTTTGAGAAGACCATCATCTCACAAGCTGAGTGGGGATTTGAACCCGGGCCTTCCCCAGTCCTAGCTTGACACTATCCCCATGCTCTTTCGCTCACTCTGGGAAGCGCACCTGGAAACGACTCACCATTCCAAGCTCTCACCCTGGTGCAGGGCCCTCAGCGCTGCGTCCGGGTTTTGGTCGTGGAAATAGACAGATGCCGCCATCAGCAGGAACGTCGTGTCGGAGACGTCCACGCTCTTGGTCATCTTCCTGTCCAGCTCGGCCACGATCGCGTCCCTTTCGAGGAAACAAGAAGCCCACGGGGGTGATACTCATAATCAGGGGTCGTTTCGTAGAAAAATAGGTGGTGGAGCTCATTAGCATATCCCCACCCCCCAGCCAAAAGCAACCCGATGCAAGAAAGGAGAGCCCTGGGCGAGTGTGGCCTGCTTGGGCTGGTTAGAAATCCAGCCAGCCTAAGCAGGCCTCGCTCGCCTGGGGCTCTCCTGGGCCGTCCTCTCCCCCAGTCAAAAGGCCAGCAAGCCACCCGCTGCCCAAAATCACATCAGAAGTGGAGAAAGGGTGATGTGGGCTTCTCCAGGGGTTAAAGAGGGCTGCTGGGGGTGTGGCAAAGCCCCTGGTGGCTGGCTGGCTGCCCGCTCTCCTCATCCAGGGATTCTCCACCAACCAAGAGAAAGACTGCTGAGCAAGCTTACCATCTGTATAATAGCACCAACATATTAGTTAATTTTATTGTTTTTAGAATTTTAATAGAGTTTTAATTAAATTGTTGTATTGTATTTTACTGTTAAATATTGTACAATGTAAATTATTGACTTGTGCTGTTAGCCGCCCTGAGCCTGCCTCGGCGGGGAGGGCGGGATACAAATAAAAATTGATTGATTGATTGTTATGCAGCTGCACCTCCTATTCAATGGACAAGGTAGGTGGGGAGGAGGAGGGGGAACCCACAGAAAGGTTCCTGTGAGCTCCTGTTGAATTCAAGGCTTGCTCATAATGCAATTCCCAGAGCTAAAAAATGAACTTAAGCGAGGCAGGCTGGTGTCCTGCAGGACTAGACTCACCTCTGCTTCTCATTTGAAAGGTATTCCGCAAACATCCGCACAGCTTGGAGCTCTGGGCCGGAACTGGCCTTGATTTCGTCCAGCACCACGCCATATTTTCTCTGTCCAAACAGCAGGGAAAGGCAGGTAAGAAAAGGGAGTTCCCATTTCTACAGAGCATAAAACTGAAATAACCACTGTAGTGCAAGGAAAGGACACAATGGCTGTTTCTTCTGACAGCTATCAGACAACCTTTGCATGCTGAGCTGCAAACAGCTCCAACACACACACTCTCTCTCTCTCTCTCTCTCTCTCTCTCACACACACTCTCTCTCTCTCTCTCACACACACACACTCTAAAACAGGGGTGTCAAACTCATCTGTTATGACATAACTGAGACCTTGTCTGGCCAGGCCATGTGTGTCATAAAACGTAATGCAAGGAAGTGAAGATACAAACTTTATAAAGCACACAGAGGTGCTTTGTTTTTTTAAAAGGTTCTTTCTTTAGATTTCTCCCGTGGGATCCAGGGAACTGGGCAAAGGAGGCTCTGGCTCTTTCCCTCCCTCCTCAGCCTCAGACGGAGAGGAGCCTCAGCCAACAGAAGGAAGAGACGCTTGGCTCAGTAGTTCTGCTGTGCGATTGAGAGAGCCTGGCAAGGCAAGCTCTCCCTCCCTCCCCCCTTAGGGAGGAGCCTCAGTCAATGGAGAAAACAGAGGCTTTGCTCTGTAGCTCCGGTGTGATTGAGCAAGCCTGGCAAAGCAAACTGCGACACAGAAGGAATCAAGAGAGAGGAAGTAGACTTGCTCACAGGCCAGATAGGAGCCCTCCGGAGGCCTGATCCAGCCCCCGGGTTGCATGTTTGACTCCCCTGCTCTAAAGCTTCAACAGGGCCATGCTATCCCAGAAATAGCTCTGGCCACTCTTCTAGTGCCCAAGACTCACCTGGGCAATGTAGGCCCGATACAGGAAGATGTCCCTTTCCACTTCTTTTTCTGGGCTTGACGGCTAAAGAGACAAGAAAGGGAAGTCACTTCCACCACTGCCTCGGGACGTCGCAATTAACAGTGGTTCTTTTAAACCAAAGTTCGCATCAGCCATAAGTAACAACTGGTGTCAAGCATGGTGAAATTCCATTGATAATTGATTGTTATAGGGTTCTGCCTAAACCTGGTCTGTGAAGCATCACGGAGGATCCAGCTTTGCTAGCTTTGTTATTCTTTCCCTTCCCCCGCCTTGCTTTATTGCCTACAAGTAGAAGTAGTGAGAACTGAAACTAACACGAGAAGAAGTAATCAGCACCTTCCCATACATTCCTGGTAGGGAGTGTGGTACATCTGGGGAAAGCAAGGACAGAGTCCTGATAACACTATAAGAATGTAGACATTTATGATAGTTTATGTGTGAGAGCTACCCCACAACCCATCCCTTGGAATCCTTTTGAAGTAAGCCTTAAAAGTATTGTATCAATGTATTGGCAGCATTACTCTCATGAACCTGTTACACCAAAGTATCGGTCTATCAATAAACGTAGTCTTTGTATCAACTTCGACTCATCATTGAACCCGCATGCTTGACAACCGGCACATCTGCTTCTTGTCTCTTTCACACCAGAGAAGACAGCCTCTCTATCCTGCTTTCTCTGTGGCCAGAGAGCAGTAAGGGAAATACTCCGTTGACAAATCCCAGTTTGGGGAAGTCAAATGTTCACAACCAATGGTCAGGGATTAGAGGAAGTGGCAGCGGGAGGGGCACAGGAAACCAACCAGTGGCTCCAAGAGAGGGCTGGGAGCAGAGGTCTCACTCTCATAACCACACGCTTTAAAAAATAAGAAATGCCATAATGGGGAGGGACGGTGGCTCAGTGGTAGAGCATCTGCTTGGGAAGCAGAAGGTCTCAGGTTCAATCCCCGGCATCTCCAACTAAAGAGAGTCCAGGCAATAGGTGATGGAGATGGAGGGATGATGGCTCAGTGGTAGAGCATCTGCTTGGCAAGCAGAAGGTCCCAGGTTCAATCCCTGGCATCTCCAACTCAAAAGGGTCCAGGCAGTAAGTGATGGAGATGGAGGGACGGTGGCTCAGTGGTAGAGCATCTGCTTGGCAAGCAGGTCCCAGGTTCAGTCCCCGGCATCTCCCAACTAAAAAAGGTCTGGGCAAATAGGCATGAAAAACCTCAGCTTGAGACCCTGGAGAGCCACTGACAGTCTGAGTGGACAATACTGACTTTGATGGACCAAGAGTCTGATTCAGTATAAGGCAGCTTCAGATGTTCATAACAGCTCTAACTGGGGAGGGACGGTGGCTCAGTGGTAGAGCATCTGTTTGGGAAGCAGAAGGTCCCAGGTTCAATCCCCGGCATCCACAACTAAAAAGGGTTCAGGCAAATAGGTGTGAAAAACCTCAGCTTGAGACCCTGGAGAGCCCCTGCCAGTCTGAGTAGACAAGACTGATTTTGATGGACCCAGAGTCTGATTCAGTAGAAGGCAGCTTCAGATGTTCAATTAGAAAAGGCACAATTTGCAAGCTAGTCTCCATTTGGATTGATTTAGTCTGCCTTTTTTGCTGAGACTCCAAGTGGGTCACGCAACCAAAGTCAACCCAACCAATAAGATGATACATCTGGTAAGCAAAACAATAGAAAAAGGAATTACAGCAATTCAAAAAGGAGCTGTTGTCTGACAAAACCATAAGTACTAAACTTGACATGTTGTAGCATTACACCATGGAAACGCCATGCATTTTCCTGGATCGACCTGTTATAGGAAAGAAAAGGTCCCCTGTGCAAGCAGCAGTCATTTCCGACTCTGGGGTGACGTTGCTTTCACAACGTTTTCACGGCAGACTTTTTACGGGGTGGTTTGCCATTGCCTTCCCCAGTCATCTACACTTCCAGCCCCCCCAGCAAGCTGGGTACTCATTTGACCGACCTCGGAAGGATGGAAGGCTGAGTCAACCTTGAGTTGGCTACCTGAAAACCCAGCTTCCACTGGGGATCAAACTCAGGTCGTGAGCAGAGCTTAGGTCTGCAGTACTGCAGCTTTAACACTCTGTGCCATGGGGCTTTCTTGATCTTCTATAACACAGAGCTATTTCCTTTATGAAAATGCCCCCCCCCAACAATTCCGTTTTCATGTAGTTTGCTGAAAGCAAGGAGTACGGAAGCCTGTCTGATGTCTTCAAGGCAAGCTGTTCCACAAGCTGGGGGGGGGGGGGTTCCTGACAGAGAAGGCACATTTAATTTAATTTCAATTTACATAGTTTTAATTAAATTTTTTAATTTATACCGCGTCTTATTCCACAAGCGAGCTCAGGGCGGCTTACATTAAAACAACGTTAAAACGAATCACTTCAAAAACATCACCACCACAGAAATGTCGATCAGATTCGAGAGCAGCAATCAGTACAACAAACCACACAACTTCGTGTAGGCCGGAAGCTTTCAACACAGCTTGAGCACCTTGATGGTCGGGTGCTGGGTGAGCGATGGCTTCAGAGGACGCCCGCTGGATCAAGTAAAAGCCTGGTGGAAGAGCTCTGTCAACTTGGATAGGTCCCGGATCTCCAATGGGAGCTCATTCCACCAGGTAGGGGCCTGGACCAAAACGGCCCTGGCAGTTGCTGATCTTGCCCATGTGCCGGGGGGGGGGGGGTAGCTGCAGAAGGTCCTGCTCAGATGAGTGAAGCTGTCATGGCAGAGCACATGGGAAGAGGCAGGCCCACAGATGTGAAGGACCCAGGCTGTGAATGGCTCTGTATCTCATAGCCCATACTTTGCACAGAACTCGGTAATTCCTACCATTAAAATAACTCTATCCTTAAGAAAAGGTCACCCCCTTTTCTTTTTTTTAAGTCGCACCGACTGCCTCTCCTTAGAAATTTCTCCTCTCTGCAAGAACGGCAACTGGCAGAGCCTGAAAACACACAGGGCCAAGATTTGAACAAAAACTGAGTCCAGTGGCACCTGTAAGTGCAACCAAGTTTTGTTCAAGGTATGAGCTTCCGTGTGCAGGCACGCTTCAGAGCATTCAACGGCCCTGGGAAAGCTGCGCTTCCCCCTTCCCCTGCTATCACATGGAAACATAACGCAGTCCTACTCAAAACACATGCTACTGTCATTCAGTTTTCACATCTGTTTGTAGACATTTATTAACCCGTATGCTAATCTGCTGCTCTTCACCGGTTTTACCAATTGCCCTAATCCAGGTGTGGCCAAACTGTGGCTCAGGAGCCACACGTGGCTCTTTCACACATATTGTGTGGCTCTCAAAGCCCCCACCATCCTGTTGGAGAAGGCATTTGCCTCTTAAGTCACTTGCCAAGCCATGCCAGCTGGCAGCTTGGAGAAGGCATTTAGAGTTAAAGTTGCTTTCTTTCCACCTATCTCTCCCTCCCCACCTTCCTTTCTCCCTCAAACATCTACTTCCTTCCTCAAAAAGCAGCTCTCAAACATCTGACGTTCAATCTTGTGGCTCTCAAATATTTGACAGTTATTCTATGCGGCTCTTGCAGTAAGCAAGTTTGGCCACCCCTGCCCTAATCCAATCTTAGCTGTATCTGCTGCTATTCCCAGGTATTCCCAATTGCCTCGATCCAATTTCAGCTTTAACCGGCCCTTCCTGGCAACACCCTCCTCCCCCACTTATCTATACGTGATGGTTGGTGACTCTGTTTCGCTGTATCTGAAGAAGCGCACATGCACAAGAAAGCTGATACCCAAAATTAAACTTTGTTGGTCTTAAAGGTACCGCTGGACTCAAACGTTGTTCCGCTGCTTCAGGCCGACATGGTTAGCCCACCTGAATCAATCCTACGTTGCCAGAGCATCACCAGAAGTGTTCCGAAAAGGCCCATTTCCAGGATTAACACCACTGGTATTCTGACACGTTTACTGACTTTCCAACACAACAGATAGTATCTAAACCAAACTAGCTGATCTTTCCATTTGTTAATTGTACTGTTTTGCCATAGATTCTAACTTGGTACTATTTTGCATTCTTAATCACGGCCCACCATCAATATGTAGCTCTGCTCACTGTACCCCATTTCACTGTCTGAAGAAGTGTGCATGCACACGAAAGCTTACATTCTGAATTGAATTTCATTGGTCTTAAAGGTGCTACTGGTCTTCTACTTTGTTCTATTGCTTCAGACCAACACGGCTGCCCGCCTCGATCTAGCAATAGAATAATTAACAGACATTCTGCTCTTGGCTTTTAACTTTGTGCCACTTTGCCTTCTAAACCCCACCAGCTCTGTGTAGCTCTGCTCACTGTTCCCCATCCCATTGTCCGATGAAGTGTGCTTAGAACACACGAAAGCTTACATTCTGAAGAAAAGTTTGTTGGTCTTCAAGGTGCTACTGGACTCCTGCTTTGTACCACTGCGATTAATTTTCTCTCCTCCAGGAGGAATCACAGAATCCTAGAGTAGGAAGGGACCTCCAGGGTCATCTAGTCCAACCCCCCACACAATGCAGGAAACTCACAAACACCTCCCCTCTAAATTCACAGGATCCTCATTGCTGTCAGATGGCTATTTAGCCTCTGTCTAGAAACCTCCCAGGAAGAAGAGCCCAGCACCTCCCAAGGAGGAAGCCTGTTCCACTGAGGAATCGCTCTAACGGTCAGGAAGTTCTTCCTAATGTTGAGCCGGAAACTTTTTTGATTTAATTTCAACCCCTTGGTTCTGGTCCTACCTTCTGGGGTCACAGAAAACAATTCCACCCCATCCTCTATAGGACAGCCCTTCAAGTCCTTGAAGATGGTGATCCTATCACCTCTCAGCCGCCTCCTCTCCAGGCTAAACATGCCCAGCTCCTTCAGCCTTTCCTCACAGGACTTGGTCCCCAGACCCCTCATCATCTTCGTCGCCCTCCTCTGGACCCCTTCCAGCTTGTCTGGATCCTTCTTAAAATGTGGTGCCCAAACTGCAGCCAAGGTCCCAGAGGGGCGGCCTGCCTGGCAGGGCTCCAAAGGCGCTGCTGTTGTCTGCGGGGAACCCATCAGCCCAGAGGAGGGCGGGGCAGGCAGAGGGGGCCCTGCCAGTCAGACACCCAACCGGTCAAGCAGGCCGCTCACCTTCACGCGCTGCGCCTCGTTGATGGCTGCCTGGAAGGCGCCGATGTAAAAACTGTTCCTGACGTCGAAAAGCTCGTCGGTCTCCCCCTGACCGGTCGCCGCAGCCGCCATCTCGGCTCCTCGGACACGTCGGCTCCTCCCGCGCAAGGCACGTCGGGAACACACCGGCCTAGCTGCCCAATCGGAAAAGCCCCTGGACGCAACGCCTGCTGGGAGGTGTTGTTTTATTGGCGCACTTCGGCAGGCTTGTCCGGTCGGAACGCCTCTGGGCGCAACGCCTGCTGGGAGATGTGATTTTTTTATTGACGCCCCTCAGCAAATCTGAACAATAAGAATACAACTAAACGCAAACGCCTTCTGGGAGATGTAGGTTTAGTGACGCGCTGCCACAGGTCTGACCAATCAGAACACTTCTGGGCGCAACGCCTGCTGGGAGATGTGCTATTAATTGACGCCCCTCCACAAATCTGACCAATAAGAACACACCTAAGCGCAACGCCTTCTGGGAGATGTAGGTTTAGTGACGCGCTGCAACAGACCTGACCAATCAGAACACGTCTGGGCGCAATGCCTGCCGGGAGATGTAGTGGGTTTTTTTTTGACGCGCCTCAACAAATCCGACCAATCAGAACACGTCTGGACCCAACGCCTGCTGGGAGATGTGGTTTTCTGGACGCTCTACAGCCGGCCTCCGCTCGGCCAAGCGGCGCTGTTGCGCGCTGCCCGTCGTTGCCGGCTGGCCGTGACGCACAACCCGCGCGACGCCGCCGCGGTGCAGGCTGGGAAGAGTGTCTTTGGCTTCTTCTGCGTGAGGGCAGGTAGGCAGCGCGTGCTGTGAGCCTCTCTCCCCCTCGGGATGGCAGCTTTCCGCGAATTCGGCCTGGCGCCCTGGCTGGTGGCCCAAGCGGAGCAGCTGGGCCTCAAGAGGCCTACTCCGGTGCAAGAAGCCTGCATCCCTCCCGCTCTCCAAGGTGAGGACCAAACCCCCGCTTGGAAACCCTGGCAGCATCTCAGGCCACGCCCATAAGCTAAGCCACGCCCCTGAGCCTCTGCGCCCCAGTTTTGATTGCCAACTCCAGACCGGAAAATCTCTAGGTCAGGGATGTCAAACATGGAGTCTGGGGAGCGAATCAGGCCCCTGGAGGGCGCCTATCAGGCCCCTGAGCAACTGGCTGCTTCCTTCTCCCTCTCTCTTGTTTCCTTCTGCATCACAGCTTGCTTTGCAAGGTTTGCTTACTTGCACAGGAGTTACAGAGCAAAACCTCTATTTTCTCCATTGGCCGAGGCTCCTCCCTTGGGGAGAGAGAGCTTGCTTTGCCAGGCTTGCTCACTTGCACAGGAGCTACAGAGCAAACCCCTCTGTTTTCTCCGTTGGCTGAGGCTCCTCCCTTGGGCAGGAAGCGGGGAGGGAGAGCTTGCTTTGCCAGGTTCTCTCAATCATACACAGAACTACTGAACCAATCCTCTCTTCCTTCTACTGGCTGAGGCTCCTCCTCCTCTGGTCCCCTGGGGAAGGAAGGAAGGAAAGAGCCACAGTTTCCTTTGCCCAGTTCCCTGCATCCCATGGGAGAAATACAAAGAAAACATCTGTAAGATCGAGTACTAACATTTTAAACATGCTTTAAGTTTTGTGTTGTTTTTTTAAAAATTGTGTTTTTGTGCTTTATATCTTTGCTACCTATTCTTAAATAAGGTACACACATGGCCTCGCCTGACATGGCCTGGTCCAACCCAACATGGCCCAGCCCAACAGGGTCACATTTACGTTCGATCTGGCCTTCATAACAAATGAGTTTGACATCTTTGCCCTAGAGATTTGGGGTTGGAACCAGGTCTGCGGAGAGGGAGGGAGCTCAGTGAGGTGTAATGCCCTAGAGTCCACCCTCCAAAGCATCCGTTTTCTCCGTGGGAGTCGATCTTGGTCATCTGGAAATCAGCTGTACTTTTGGATCTCTGGGCTGCCCCTGGAGGTTGACAACTCTGCCTTGAGGTCCTCTGCCTTTTGATTGAGCCTCAAGCTCCTTCTCCCTTAAAGCTCCATCTCCTTCTGCCTGGTTGTGTGGTCAGAGAGTGTCTTTGAGCATAGGGCTGCCAGGTCTGGGTTGGAAAATACCTGGGACTTTTAGGGTGGATTCAGGAAAGGGTGGGGTTTGGAGAGGGGAGGGGCCTCAGCATGGCACAGTGCCATAGAGTCCGCTCTTCAAAGCAGCCATTTTCTCCAGGGGTACAATAACACAGGCGACAGTGTATTAACAATGGCAAAATTCAAAAGTGCACCGGTTGAATTATTACTCTCGCACATTAGATGCTTACTAATAAGCATCTAGTGCAATATAAAACAATACATGCAGCAAAACATTAGAACGCACACCCTCTCGTCGCTCCCCCAGTCCGTTTTCCTTGTCAAGGTCTTAGAGGCGTTGCCTTCTGCTGCTTTTTGCAGTCTGGACCTTGGGTGGAGTTGGGGGAGTCGTTTACAGAACAAAGACCGTATTTCCTGGATTATTTACGGTTTCATAGGAGTAACCCTTCGTCAGCCTTCTCTCAATCCTGCTTTTACTGGAGCCACAGTGCACTGAATTCGTTCACGGATCAACGCATGCCTTCACAAATCTCTGCTACCGGCTCTCCTACACTGGTGCCTGTGTTATTGTATCATTTTCTCCAAGGGCAGCTGATCTGTCAGTAGGAGATTAGTTGTCAAAGCGAGAGCTCTCCAGGCCCCACCTGGAGGCTGCATTACAAGAAGAGTGATCACACAAACTTGAAACAACAACTAACCTGCAAGGGTTACTGTGTACAAAAATTACTATGCTGTAACAATAAACATTAATTGTATGTAATAGAACAGGTGTAACATTAAAAGCACAGTACACAGTGCTTATTTACACACTTGATGTGTGAGAGTAATAATTCAACCGGTGCAGTTTTGAATTTTGCCATTTTCTCCAGGGGAGCTGGAGATCAATTGTAAAAGCAGGAGACCTCCAGGCCTCTCCTGGAGACTGGCAACTATCTGAGCATTGTGTGGTTCAGGGTGTTGCCCTGAGTGCCTTCCCTCTGCAGTTAGAGCTGCTCAGGATTCCAGGCTAACAAAGTCCAGTCTGTTTTGACTGCAAGGGGGTTGCTTCTTCAGAAAATCCACCCCTTCTGATCGAGGGTTCGATTCCAGGGGCAAAAGGCACTTGCAAATAATGCTGTTCCGCACTTCAGCCTTCAATTAAAGTCCAACAAGAATTTGTTACAAAGTTGGCATCGGATCAAAACAGAAATGCAACTTTCGTTGCAGCGGACAGTGAGTGAGTAAACAGTCAAGTCCTTAAAACTCCGTACTGGCTTGGTGATTAGGGAGGAACGCTCATTAAGCGTCAGAGTCTTTCTTAAGTCAGGCTGCAGGACAATTTCCTCAGAACAAACAGAAGCAACAAAAGGAGTGTGCACAACTCAATAAATCCAAACAGTCAAATGTCTGAGGAGTGAAGATTGCTATTTCTTCTTACTCCACTGCCGACAGCCTTCACCAACAAGAAGAGAAAGTTTCTTCCAGCTTCCTTCTTTTGCTGCGCTGCTGTTTCTTAAGACCAAGAGTTTGTTACTCGCAGCCATTTAAAACAGGGGTGTCAAAGATGCCACCCAGGGACCGAATCAGGCCCCCGGGGGGGCTCCCATCATGCCCCTGAACAACTGGCTGCCATCTGCTTCCTTCTCCCTCTCTCTTGCTTCCTTCTGCATCGTTGCTTGCTTTGCAAGGCTTGCTCAAGAGCTCCAGAGCAAAACCTCTACTTTCTCCATTGGCTGAGGCTCCTCGCTTGGGGAGGAAGGGGGGGAGGGAGAGCTTGCTTTGCCAGAATCTCTCAATCACACAGCAGAGCTGCAGAGCCAAGCCTCTCTTCCTTCTATTGGCTGAGGCTCCCCCCCCTTCCTGGTCCCCTGGGGAAGGAAGGAAGGAAAGAGCCAGAGCTTCCTTTGCCCTGTTCCCTGGATCCCATGGGAGAGATACAATGAAAGTACCTTTAAGACCAACAAGTGCTAATGTGTTAAGCATGTTTTAAGGTTTTAAAATCTTTAATTGTTTAAAACAGTAAGTTAATAAAACATAAAACATTATAACCAGCGGTCTGTTAGAGTGCACACTACCACCATCCAAATTCCCAGTGTCGGTTCGTTGTAAGCCAGCCGGAAGAGGACTGTCTTGCAGGCCCTGCGGAACTGCCCAAGGTCCCGCAGGGCCCTCACCTCTTCCGGCAGCTGGTTCCACCAGCAACGCGCCGTTACCGAAAAGGCCCGATCCCTAGTAGATTTCAAACGTGCCTCCTTTGGCCCGGGGAATACAAGCAGGTTTTGAGAACCCGATCTCAGTACTCTCTGGGAAATGACTTCGACACCCCTGATTTAAAGGGTACCTACCAGATTTCCAGCTTGCTCTAAAGACCTGGGCTAACAACATTTCCATACAAGCATGTGCCGGGTGAAGCTCCTTTTCTCTTCTCCCGTTCTCCCATCCCTAAATCCTTTTCTTGATCCTTCAGGTCGCGACTGCATGGGATGTGCCAAGACAGGGAGTGGGAAGACAGCTGCGTTCGTGCTGCCGATCTTGCAGAAACTCTCGGAAGATCCTTATGGTATTTTTTGTTTGGTCCTGACGCCGACTAGGTGAGAATGTGTTGGACTCTTCCTAGATCAGCCTTAGAGTTAGCCCTGGGGACAAGAGTCCTCTAATCTATCCCCTGGATCTATGCATCTTTTATAGTTCACCTCACTGAGGCGTAAACTGGATTACAAAATATGAAAAACAGCTTGGTGAGATAGCAAATAATGTACAATAAAGAGGGTAGATTTGGGGAAGTGGCTCTCTGAAGCAATAGAACAAAGTTTGAGTCCAGTGACTCCCTTGAGTCCCTTAAGGGAAAGGACAGTGGCTCAGTGGTAGGGCATCTGCTTGGGAAGCAAGAGGTCCCAGGTTCAATCCCCGGCATCTCCAACTCAAAAGGGTCCAGGCAGTAGGTGATGGAGATGGAACTGTGGCTCAGTGGTAGAGCATCTGCTTGGGAAGCAGAAGGTCCCAGGTTCAATCCCCGGCATCTCCAACTAAAAAAGGTCCAGGCAGTAGGTGATGGAGATGGAGGGGTGCTGGCTCAGTGGTAGAGCATCTGCTTGGGAAGCAGGAGGTCCCAGGTTCAATCCCCGGCATCTCCAACTCAAAAGGGTCCAGGCAGTAGGTGATGGAGATGGAGGAACTGTGGCTCAGTGGTAGAGCATTTGCTTGGGAAGCAGAAGGTCCCAGGTTCAATCCCCGGCATCTCCAACTCAAAAGGGTCCAGGCAGTATGTGATGGAGATGGAGGGACAGTGGCTCAGTGGTAGAGCATTTGCTTGGAAAACAGAAGGCCTCAGGTTCAATCCCCGGCATCTCCAACTAAAAAGGGTCCAGGCAAGTAGGTGTGAAAAACCTCAGCTTGAGACCCTGGAGAGCCGCTGCCAGTCTGAGTAGACAATATTGACTTTGATGGACCGAGGGTCTGATTCAGTAGAAGGCAGCTTCATATGTTCATATGTAAGGACCAATGAAATTTAAGTCTTGGTAGGAGGTTTTGTGGGCATGGTGCTACCCAAAACCCACCACTTTTGCCCCTTCCATAAATCTGCTAGTCCTCAAGGGGCTGCACGGTTCTTCCTTGACTTTACTGTTGGCTGCTTTGGTTCTGCTTTTTTTAAGCCATAAGCTGGCGTCGAAGGTGTTCTGAGAACAGTGTAAGTAGGATATAGGGTTGCCAATCCCCAGGCGGGTGGCAGAGATACAAAGCAAGGCTTCTGTGTATAAGGTCAGTTTTTTACAGTTCCAGGTGGGTTAGTAAGCTCTGGATCTTTGTGAGAAGTGCCTTGTCATGATTGGAGCTTAGAGAAAGTCTGGAAGGCGAAAACAGGTTCTGAATTTCCAGATGCCTCGTTTAGCTCTCGTGCAGTAAAAATAGACGTTTTCTGCACATCTAAGTATCTACATTGATCCGTCAACATTCGCCCATTCCCCTTGGCATTCTTAAGACAGTCCTTCATTCTGTTTGCTTCACAGGAGACTGAACCTGCACCTTCTTGTCAAGCATGGCTAATTCTGATCAATAACTGATGGGTTTAGGGCCTGACTAGAAGCAGACCTGGGAAAGATCCCAGAGAACCAAATGTTGTTAGTTTATTATTCTTTCCTGGCTTTCCTCTCGCTTTATGACTGCTTAATTAGAGGGAACAAAGCAATCAGCGCCTTCCCATGAATTTTCCTCCGGGATGATGAGCCATTTGGGCATTGCAAGGCCGAATGCCTGATAACACCCTGGGAATGTATGTAGTTTTGATATTCTATGTGTGAACGCTCCCCTGCTTCCCCTCCCGTAAGAATCCCTTTGAAGCGTGTCTTAAAAGTTGTGTATCAATGTATCGGGTTCCTTCTTCTCAAGCAACGGCTTGAGCCAAAGTATCAGCCTATCAATAAACGTAGTCTTTGTATCAACTTCGACTCGTCATTGAACCCGCATGCTTGACAGTTCTGTGAAATTGACGTAAGAAAAAGGAAATTGTCTCCGTGGACTTTTAAAAATATATATATACATCATTAGGCATTTGGCTCTCCTCCTCCTGATGTTTCGCTGGCTATAAATATATTTTGATAAGGCCAGTTATATTTTTGGGTTAGAGTAACTTTATTTGTGTTCGTTTTCAGAAGCACAATTGACACCAGTTTATACATGGAAACGTTCCTTTGCATCTCTGCCACCCCTATCTGCGTTTCACTTTGGTTGCTTAATCCCCAGGTGGGGCCGGGGATCTCCTGGTTTGGAGGGTCATCAGAAAGCCTGGGGGGGGGGGAGAGGGAAATGTCTGTTGGGTGCTCCATTATTCCCTATGGAGACCAATTCCCATAGGGTATAATGGAGAATTGATCCACAGGTATCTGGGGCTCTGGGGGGGGGGGGCTGTTTTTTTAGGTGGAGGCACCAGATTTTCAGCATAGCATCCGATGCCTCTCCCCAAAACCTGCTCCACGTTTCAAAAAGATTGGACCGCAGGGTCCAATTCTAAGAGCCCCAAAAGAAGCTGTCCCTATCCTTCATTATTTCCAAAGGAGGGAAGGCATTTAAAAGGTGTGCGGACCCTCTAAATGTGATGGCCAGAACTCCCTTTGCAGATCAATTATGCTTGTCAGAATCTTCCTCCTGGCTCCACCCCCAAAGTCTCCTGGCTCCACCCCAGATAGTTCTTGAATCAGACTTGGCAAACCAGGTGGGATAGACCTGTAATCGAAAGGTATCTACGGCACATAAGGGCAAAAATCTTGCAAAAACGGGAATCGGGAAGCTGAGATTTTGTGCCTGAGACCTTATTTTCTGACTCTTGTAGAATTGGTGTGTACACAAAGCCAAGTTGTATGGTGTACATATGGGGAAAGGAAGAAACAGTTGCTAACGTCTTCCCCCCCCCCCCTTCCCAACAGAGAACTGGCTTACCAGATAGCCGAACAGTTCCGTGTTCTCGGGAAGCCGTTGGGCTTAAAAGATTGCATCATTGTTGGTGGAATGGGTAGGTGAACTACTACTGGCAACCGATGGGCACCCCCCCATACCCATCTGGGAATCTTGCTTGAGCGTGGATCCTCTCAAGAGGAAGGAGGCACACAGCCATCTGGGTGGGATTGGTGGAAGAGCAGACTATGGAAATGCATGGGGGAGCCAGTTTGGTATAGTGGTTAAGTGCGCGGACTCTTATCTGGGAGAACCGGGTTTGATTCCCCACTCCTCCACTTGCAGCTGCTGGGATGGCCTTGGGTCAGCCAGAGCTCTTGCAGGAGTTGTCCTTGAAAGGGCAGCTGCTGTGAGAGTCCTCTCAGCCCCACCCACCTCACACGGTGTCTGTTGTGGGGGAGGAAGGAAAAGGAGATTGTAGGCCGCTCTGAGCCTCTGTCCCTAAGCCCCACCCAGCTCACACGGTGTCTGTTGTGGGGGAGGAAGGAAAAGGAGATTGTAGGCCACTCTGAGCCTCTGTCTCTAAGCCCCACCCAGCTCACAGGGTGTCTGTTGTGGGGGAGGAAGGAAAAGGAGATTGTAGGCCACTCTGAGCCTCTGTCTCTAAGCCCCACCCAGCTCACAGGGTGTCTGTTGTGGGGGAGGAAGGAAAAGGAGATTGTAGGCCACTCTGAGCCTCTGTCTCTAAGCCCCACCCAGCTCACAGGGTGTCTGTTGTGGGGGAGGAAGGAAAAGGAGATTGTAGGCCGCTCTGAGCCTCTGTCTCTAAGCCCCACCCACCTCACACGGTGTCTGTTGTGGGGGAGGAAGGAAAAGGAGATTGTAGGCCGCTCTGAGCCTCTGTCCCTAAGCCCCACCCAGCTCACACGGTGTCTGTTGTGGGGGAGGAAGGAAAAGGAGATTGTAGGCCACTCTGAGCCTCTGTCTCTAAGCCCCACCCAGCTCACAGGGTGTCTGTTGTGGGGGAGGAAGGAAAAGGAGATTGTAGGCCACTCTGAGCCTCTGTCCCTAAGCCCCACCCAGCTCACACGGTGTCTGTTGTGGGGGAGGAAGGAAAAGGAGATTGTAGGCCACTCTGAGCCTCTGTCTCTAAGCCCCACCCAGCTCACAGGGTGTCTGTTGTGGGGTGGGGGGAGACAAAGGAGATTATGAGCCACCCTGAGATTCGGAGTGGAGGGTGGGATATAAATCCAATATCATCATCATCATGAGCTCTTCCTTCTTCAGCAAAGAATCAGCCATTTCAGAATTATCGTAAGGGTCACCAAATGTGACCAGTGTGATTTCTTTCCTCTTTCCCCCTTGGCACTGCAGACATGGTGGCCCAGGCCTTGGAGCTTTCTCGGAAGCCTCACATTGTCATCGCCACCCCCGGCCGGCTGGCCGATCACCTCCGGAGTTCCACTACCTTCAGCCTTCAAAAGATCACGTTTTTGGTAAGGTCCTTGTGGGAAGAGCTGCCTTAACTGTGGGGGTGGAGGGGCGTGCATGGTGCACAAAGGAGAAATATCAGTCTGCAGCATTTCCTAGCGAAGGGATGTTGCGTGGTTAAAGTCTTGGAAAGACCCAGAAGAATAGCTACCACTAAGAGGGAGACTATAGCGAACTTAGATCGGGGGTGTTGAACTCATTTGTTACGAGGGCTGGATCCGACATGAATGAGACCTTGCTGGGCCGGGCCGTGTGTGTACCTATTTAAGATTAGGTAGCAGAGATAGAAACTTTACAAAGGACACAAACAAGCACAAAGCTTTTTAAAACAAACTTTAAACATGCTTAAAACATTAGCACTCATTGGTCTTAAAGGTGCTTTCTTTGTATTTCTCCCATGGGATCCAGGGAACTGGGCAAAGGAAGCGCTGGCTCTTTCCTTCCTTCCCCAGGGGACCAGGAGGGGGAGGAGCCTCAGCCAGTAGAAAGAAAAGAGGCTTGGCTCAGCAGCTCCACTGTGCAACTGAGAGAGCCTGGCAGAGCAAGCTCTGGCTCCCCCGCCCCTCCTCCTCGAGGGAGGAGCCTCAGCCAACGGAGAAAGTAGAGGTTTTGCTCTGTAGCTCCTGTGCGATTGAGGAAGCCTGGCAAAGCAGGCTGTGATGCAGAAGGAAGCGAGAGAGAGGGAGAAGGAGGCAGATGACAGCCAGTTGCTTGGGGGCCTGATGGGAGCCATCCGGGGGCCTGATTCTTGCAGGGTATTTGTTTATTTGTGCAGATATATATATATATACCTACTTTCCTTCCCAAGGCAGATCTGAAGTGGCTATCAACTTCCTTAAGAGCAGCCATGTTGGATCAGGCCAATGGCCCACCCAGTCCGACATTCTGTGTCACACAGTGGCCAAAAAGCCCCAGCTGCCACAGTGAGGCTAGAAGCCCTCCCATTGTGTGCCCCCCCCCCAAGCACCAAGAATGCAGAGCATCACTTGCCCCAGACAGAGAGTTCCTACAATTCGCCATGTCTAATAGCCACTGATGAACCTCTGCTCCAGATGTTGATCCACTTCCCTCTTGAAGCTGACTATGTTTGCAGCCGCCACCTCCTGTGGCAGTGAATTCCAAGTACTAATCACCCTTTGGGTGAAGGACTTCCTTTTATCCGTTGTAACCCGACTGCTCAGCAATTTCATCGAGTGTCCACGAGTTCTCGTACTGTGAGAAAGGGAGAAAAGTCCTTCTTTCTCTACTTTCTCCATCCCGTGCATAATCTTGTAGACCTCTCTCATGTCACCCTTCAGTCGACGCTTCTCCAAGCTCAAGAGCCCCAAGCGTTTTAACCTTTCTTCCTAGGGAAAGTGTTCCAACCCTTGAATCATTCCAGTGGCCCTTTTCGGCACTTTTCCCGATTCTATAATGTCTTTTTTGAGGTGCGGTGACCAGAATGGTACACAGTTTTTCCAAATGAGACCGCACCATCAGTTGATATAGGGGCATTATGATACTGTCTGATTTGTTTTCAGTTGTTGTTGTTGTGTTTTAACAATGTATTAATAACATATGGTTACAGTAATTAATTGTCTCTTTTCTATACTAACCCATATGATATTTCAACCCCCCTCCCTCCAATAGTTGACTTCCCCGAAGTTGTAAATTTAAATTCAATTATAAAGGCACCGCTAACCAATCAAAGTTCAATATTTTCTTCTCTCATTACTACTAAAAAATTGTCCAATGACCTTTTATATTCCATTCTTTCTCCATATATCTTTTAAATTTCTTCCACTCCTTTTTTGAATATATCTAAGTCATAGTCCTTTAAAGTTTTAGTTAATTTGTCCATCTTTTTGTTGTTGTTGTTGTTGTCTGTTTATTTATTCTGCCAGTTCCCCACAGGGCAGAGTACAGCACGAATAGTAAAATCACAATAAAATCAACACAACAATAAAAACAGCATTACAGTAAAACCAATTTCAATATACCGTCCAACGGAATAGTTCAGCAAGACCGGATGGCATAACAATATGATGCAGGAAAACAGCGCAGTCGGATAGTGCAGCAGGGGAGGCCAACCAATCGATCAATAGACGCCCGCCACCTCACCCAAAGACCTGGCGGAACAGCTCCGTTTTTCAGGCCCTACGAAAGGCCAGCAAGCCAGGTAGGCCCGGATCTCTGTAGGGAGCTGATTCCACCAGGTTGGGGCCAGGACCGAGAAGGACCTGGCCCTGGTAGACTCAAGACGGGCATCTCTTGGGCCGGGGACAGTCAGAAGATCTTGGGAGGAGAGTTCCTTCTCTCCTTCTCCATTTTACCCTCAACCGCAACAGCAGTGTCAGGCTGAGAGCATGGGATTGGGCCAGCTTCCACGGCCGAGTTCGTATTCAATCCCAGGTCTCCCTCTAATCGCTGCACTGAGCAGTCGGGTTAGAACGGATAAAAGGAAGTCCTTCGTCACCCAAAGGGTGATTAACATGTGGGATTCACTGCCGCAGGAGGTGGCAGCGGCTACAAGCATAGCCAGCTTTAAGAGGGGGTTAGATAAAAATATGGAGCAGAGGTTCATCAGTGGCTATTAGCCACAGTGTATGGTTGGAACTCTCTGTCTGGGACAAGTGATGCTCTGTATTCTTGGTGCTCTTGGTGGGGGTGCGGGGGCAGTGGAAGGGCTTTTAGCCTCACTGGTGGACCTCCTGATGGTACCTGGGGGGGGGGGGTTGGCCACTGTGTGACAGAGTGTTGGACTGGATGGGCCATTGGCCTGATCTAACATGGCTGCTCTTATGTTCTTAGAAGAAGAAGAACTGCAGATTTATACCCCACCCTTCTGCCTAAATCAGAGACTCAGAGTGGCTTACAATCTCCTTTCCCTTCCTCCCCCACAACAGACATCCTATGAGGTGAGTGGGGCTGAGAGAGCTCTCCCAGAAGCTGCCCTTTCAAGGACAGAGGCTCAGAGCGGCCTACAATCTCCTTTCCTTTCCTCCCCCACAACCTGTGAGGTGGGTGGGGCTGAGAGAGCTCTCCCAGAAGCTGCCCTTTCAAGGACAACCTCTGCCAGAGCTATGGCTGACACAAAGCCATTCCAGCAGCTGCAAGTGGAGGAGTGGGGAATCAAACACGGTTCTCCTGGAAAAGAGTCCTCACACTTAACCACTTCACCAAGCTGGCTCTCCCTTACTGCCCTCGTATTCATAAGAAGCTTGTTTGCCAAAGGAAAATGTGAGGGGATGTGGAAATGGTGTTTCCCTTCTAGCTTACCTTTGGAGACAGGAGAAGCTTGCTTTCTGGGGTGAAAGCACAGAAGGGCTCATTGCTACCCATGCAATGGGTGTTTACAGAGAAGGAAGCCCCCCCCCCCCTTTTGTAGATTCTGCTGGTGTTCTTTTCCTCCTTGGAAAGCCAGTTTGGTGTGGTGGTTAACTGTGCAGACTCTTATCTGGAGAACCGGGTTTGATTCCCCACTCCTCCACTTGCAGCTGCTGCAATGGCCTTGGGACAGCCATAGCGCTGGCAGAGGTTGTCCTTGAAAGGGCAGCTGCTGTGAGAGCCCTCTCCAGCCCCACCCACCTCACAGGGTGTCTGTTGTGGGGGAGGAACGGAAAGGAGATTGTAGGCCGTTCTGAGACTCTATCCTTGAAAGGGCAGCTTCTGGGAGAGCTCTCTCAGCCGCATCCGCCTCACAGGGTGTCTGTTGTGGGGGAGGAAGGGAAAGGAGATTGTAGGCCGTTCTGAGACTCTGTCCTTGAAAGGGCATCTTCTGGAGGAGCTCTCTCAGCCCCACTTGCCTCAAAGGGTGTCTGTTGTGGGGGAGGAAGGGAAAGGAGATTGTAGGCCGTTCTGAGACTCTGTCCTTGAAAGGGCATCTTCTGGAGGAGCTCTCTCAGCCTCACTTGCCTCACAGGGTGTCTGTTGTGGGGGAGGAAGGGAAAGGAGATTGTAGGCCATTCTGAGCTGCTGTCCTTGAAAGGGCAGCTTCTGAGAGAGCCTTCTCAGCCCCACCTGCCTCACAGGGTGTCTGTTGTGGGGGAGGAAGAGAAACGAGATTGTAGGCTGCTCTGAAACTCTGTCCTTGAAAGGGCAGTTTCCGGGAGAGCTCTCTCAGCCCCACCCACCTCACAGGTTGTCTATTGTAGGGGAGGAAGGGAAAGGAGATTGAAGGCCACTCTGAGACTCTGTCCTTGAAAGGGCAACTACTTGGAGAGCTCTCTCAGCCTCACCCACCTCACAGGGTGTCTGTTGTGGGCGAGGAAGGGGAAGGAAATTGTAGGCTGCTCTGAGACTCTGTCCTTGAAAGGGCAACTTTTGGGAGAGCTCTCTCAGCCTCACCCACCTCACAGGATGTCTGTTGTGGGGGAGGAAGGGAAAGGAGATTGTAGGCCGCTCTGAGACTGTCCTTGAAAGGGCAGCTTCTGGGAGAGCTCTCTCAGCCCCACCAACCTCACAGGGTGTCTGTTGTGGGGAAGGAAGGGAAAGGAGATTGTAGGCCACTCTGTGATTCAGCGTATAGGGAGGGATAGAAATCCAATATTCTTGTCTTCCTTCTCTTCCTTGTCTTCCTTTTCCTCTACCTTCCTCTTGTGCTTCGGCTCAGGTGCTGGACGAAGCCGACCGCTTGCTGGAGCAGGGCTGCACGGACTTCACGCAGGACCTGGAGGTGATCCTGGGTGCTGTGCCAGCCGCCAGGCAAACGCTCCTCTTCAGCGCCACCCTCACCGACACGTTGAACGAGCTCAAGCAAGTCGCCATGAACAAGCCCTTCTTCTGGGAGTCTCCGTCGGAGTGAGTGCGCCTCCTGTATCTGGGGGGTGGTCAGCTTTCGGTAGGATCGTGAGGCTGCCTTATGCCCTTGCCGGGATCTCGGGCGGAAAAGGCTGTTCGTGCCCATCTGTGACTGGAGGGTCTTTAACAGCGACTGAGCCGCACAAACGCGTGCTTGATCCTGTATCTGACCCTTTGGTCCCTGTCATAATCTGTACCGTGCTGAGACAGAGGCCTAGTGGGCCTAGGGAGCCTGTGAGACCTGTGTCTCAGTAGAAAGAGACAGCCTACAACCCCCAGAATGCTTGGCGCTGATTTCAGCCAATCAGCGTCCAAGTAGGCCGGGGGGGGGGGACACTTCCATCCTGAGGGCCGTATACGGCCTTCGATGTCACATGGAGCGGCCCTTGGAGATTGCTGGGCCGAACCGAGCCACGTGGCAGCCTCCCTGGGGCCTGGCTGGCCAGCGAGGATCGTGGGGCCCAGCTGTGCTGTGCAGCAGCCTCGCTGGGGCCTGGCTGGCCGGCCAGAATTGCTGCAGGGCCTGGAAAAGTTACTGACACAGTTCAGTTTGCACTTGATTATGCCAGAGGGTGTGGCTTAATATGCTAATATTAGGAGATGTGGTCTAATATGCTACTGAGTTCCTGCCGGGCTTTTTCTACAAAAAAGTCCTGGACATATGAACATCTGAAGCTGCCTTATATTGAATCAGACCCTCGGTCCATCAACGTCAGTATTGTCTTCTCAGACTGGCAGCGGCTCTCCGAGTCTCAAGCTGAGGTTTTTCACACCTATTTGCCTGGACCCTTTTTGGGAGATGCCGGGGATTGAACCTGGGGCCTTCTGCTTCCCAAGCAGATGCTCTACCACTGAGCCACTGTTCCTCCCCTAAACCTAGACATTTGCCTAGGGGAGCGGGCCGGGTGCCAGATTAGGCTCTCCCCACACAACTTCAAATAGAAAAACAATTATTTGCATTAGTTTTGCTGGCCTGAATCATTTTCTCTTGGCGGAGCGCTGTTTTTTAAGTTGATGATTTCTTTATGGCCCGCGAATGATGTTATAAATATCCGTATGGCCCTCGGCAGAAAAAAGGTTTCCCAACCCTGAAGTAGGCTCTGAGGGGAACTGTTTAAAAGCTCTCTCAGGAGACAGACGCTGTTCTTTCCTCCTGAGAGGCCAAGCAGGCTGCTGTGTAGGAGGAAGACCCTCACTCTGAGGGAGAGAGGGAGCAGGCCGAGGTCCGGGGCCTAACAGACTAGGAACACTTAAGTCTAGTCACGTTAATTTTCCTTCACCCACATTGAACATGAACATATGAAGCTGCCTTATACTGAATCAGACACTTGGTCCATCAAAGTCAGTATTGTCTTCTTAGACTGGCAGCGGCTCTCCAGGGTCTCAAGCTGAGGTTTTTCACACCTATTTGCCTGGACCCTTTTTTGGAGATGCCGGGGATTGAACCTGGGACCTTCTGCTTCCCAAGCAGATGCTCTACCACTGAGACACCGTCCCTCCATCTCCATCTCCTATTGCCTGGACCCTTTTTAGTTGGCGATGCCGGGGATTGAACCTGGGACCTTCTGCTTCCCAAGCAGATGCTCTGCCACTGAGCCACCATCCCTCCATCTCCATCACTTACTGCCTGGACCCTTTTGAGTTGGAGATGTCGGGGATTGAACCTGGGACCTTCTGCTTCCCAAGCAGATGCTCTACCACTGAGCCACCGTCCCTCCATCTCCATCACTTACTGCCTGGACCCTTTTGAGTTGGAGATGCCGGGGATTGAACCTGGGACCTTCTGCTTCCCAAGCAGATGCTCTACCACTGAGATACCGTCCCTCCATCTCCATCTGCCTGGACCCTTTTGAGTTGGAGATGCCGGGGATTGAACCTGGGACCTTCTGCTTCCCAAGCAGATGCTCTACCACTGAGCCACCATCCCTCCATCTCCATCACCTACTGCCTGGACCCTTTTGAGTTGGAGATGCCGGGGATTGAACCTGGGACCTTCTGCTTCCCAAGCAGATGGTCTACCACTGAGCCACCGTCCCTCCATCTCCATCACCTACTGCCTGGGCCCTTTTGAGTTGGAGATGCCGGGGATTGAACCTGGGACCTTCTGCTTCCCAAGCAGATGCTCTACCACTGAGCCACCGTCCCTCCATCTCCATCACCTACTGCCTGGACCCTTTTTAGTTGGAGATGTCGGGGATTGAACCTGGGACCTTCTGCTTCCCAAGCAGATGCTCTACCACGGAGCCACAGTTCCTCCATCTCCATCACCTACTGCCTGGGCCCTTTTGAGTTGGAGATGTCGGGGATTGAACCTGGGACCTTCTGCTTCCCAAGCAGATGCTCTACCACTGAGCCACCGTCCCTCCATCTCCATCACCTACTGCCTGGACCCTTTTGAGTTGGGGATGCCGGGGATTGAACCTGGGACCTTCTGCTTCCCAAGCAGTCGCTCAACCACTGAGCCACTGTCCCTCCCCATTATTATAGTTTTAAAGCACCTTACTTGTTCACTTGCCCTTCATTGATTCTCCTCTTTAAAATAAACCTTTTTTGATTGTTCTTTGTTCCTCTGCCTGCTTTCTTGGCCAAAGGAAGGGATCTGAAGGGCTTGGGAGGGGACTCTGGGCCTTCCCAAGGGACCCTAATTCCAGAGCGGTGGCAGCGGCAGGTGCCACCCCCCGTCTGGGTCATGACTGTCCCCTCAAGAGCAGCCCTGACCTGGATAGCCCAGGCCAGCCCAGTCTCATCAGGTCTCAGAAGTTAAGCAGGGCCGACTCTGGGAAGGACTTGGATGGGAGACCTCCTTGGAAGACCGGCAGTCGGGATGCAAGGGCAGGCTGTATCAAGCTTACTTCTCTGAGGGTCCTCCGTGTCCTAGTAGGGATTGCCAGAAGTCACCGTGACTTTCAGGCACCAGGGCACACATAAATGTGCAAAAATACCACACAACCCCACCCCCCAGAAAGATAAAGAATCATAGAGTTGGAAGGGACCTCCAGGGTCATCTAGTCCAACCCCCTGCACAATGCAGGAAACTCACAAACACCTCCCCCTAAATTCACAGGATCTTCATTGCTGTTAGATGGCCATCTAGCCTCTGTTTAGAAACCTCCAAGGAAGGAGAGCCCACCACCTCCCGAGGAAGCCTATTCCACTGAGGAATCGCTCTAACAGTCAGGAAGTTCTTCCTTATGTTGAGCCGGAAACTCTTTTGGTTTAATTTCAACCCATTGGTTCTAGTCTTACCTTCTGGGGCCACAGAAAACAATTCCATACCCTAAGGCCTCTATACGACAGCCCTTCAAGTCCTTGAAGTTGGTGATCCTATCACCTCTCAGCTGCCTCCTCTCCAGGTTAAACATCCCCAGCTCCTTCAGCCTTTCCTCATAGGACTTGGTCTCCAGACCGTTCACCGTCTTCGTTGCCCTCCTCTGGACCCCTCCCAGCTTGTCTGTCCTTCTCAAAGAGCACTATGGTCTACTCCAAGAGTGATCCAAGTGGGTAGCCGTGTTGGTCTGAAGCAGTTTAACAAAGCAGGAGTCAAATTGCACCTTTAAGACCAACCCAGTTTTATTCAGAATGTCAGCTTTCGTGTGCTCTCTAAGCGCACTTCATCAGACGAGGGGGATCAGGCATTGTGGGCTGTAATACAAGTAGTTTGTTGATTAAGTATGCAGACTGATCACATGGTAAACCAGTGTGGCTTGGCCATTTGGTCTGGGTAGCCATAAACGGTAATAAAGTCCTCTGCCAATTGGTGTTTCTGTAAATCTAGGTGAATCGCAAAGGGACATGTATTTCCTAGTTGTAGATTGAGGAATGAAGGAAGACGATGGGAGGGAGGGAGGAAAAAATAGGAGAGAGAGGTGGAAAGAAAGCACCTTTAACTTTAAATGCATTCTCCAAGCCTGTGGTTGGCTTGGCCTGGAGAAATGATTTAAAGAAAGAAATGCCTTCTCCAAGTTGACTGATGGGGCAGTAAGGGCTTCAAGAGTCACGCAATATGTGTGAAAGAGCCACAGTTTGGCCACCCCTGGCCTACTCAGACTGGCAGCAGCTCTCCAGGGTCTCAGACTGAGCTCTTTCGAATCACCTACCGCCTGATCCCTTTAGCTGGAGGCACTGAGGATTGAATCTGGCAGCTTCTGCTTGCCGAGCAGACGCTCTGTCACTGAGCCACAATTCCTCCCAATCCAGGACCTTGGGTGTACCAGGCAGGTGAACAGCAGATTTCCTTCCCCCTCACCAAACCGAATACATTGCAGAACGAGATAGATACCCTACGTTTGTCTGGCAGCTTTCCAGCCAACTCCCAGTTTCCTAATATGTAGGGGGCCAGAAGCTGTCAAATTTGGTTTAATTTAATTTTTAGATTTATATCCCGCCCTGTCCCGCAAGCAAGAACCCCGTGGCGCAGAGCGGTAAAGCTGCAGTACTGCAGTCCTAAGCTCTGCTCCCGACCTGAGTTTGATCCTGGAGGAAGCTGGGTTCAGGTAGCCGGCTCGAGGTTGACTCAGCCTTCCATCCTTCTGAGGTTGGTAAAATGAGGACCCAGCTTGCTGGGGGGAAGGGGAAGCGTAGAGGTCTGGGGAAGGCAATGGCAAACCACCCCGTAAAAAGTCTGCCGTGAAAACGTGAAAGTAACATCACCCCAGAGTCGGAAACGACTGGTGCTTGCACAGGGGACTACCGTTGCCTTCCTTCCTTCCTTTTTTAATCCCGCAAGCGGGCTCAGGGCAGCTTACAACAATAAAACAACAGAGCTAAAATAATATTATAAAAACAGACAGCAGCACAGCAAACAATCTTACAGACCTAGGCGGTAAACAGCATGCGGCTGATGGTTAACAGCATAACGTAACGCCATCATGGTGAAATGCTGGGGGAGGTGATGACTTTGAAGGACGCCCGCTGGATCAATTGAAAGCCTGGCGGAAGAGCTCCATCTTACAGGCCCTGCAAAACCTTGATAAGACCCGCAGGGCCCGGATCTCCAGCGGGAGCTCATTCCACCAGGTAGGGGCCCACACCGAAAAGGCCCTGCCCCTCGTTGAAGCCAGACGGGCGTCCTTAGGACCAGGGACTATGAGGAGATGTTGAGCAGCAGACCTCACAGCCCGGGGGGGGGGGCGGTTTCATATGGGGGGAGGCGATCCCGAAGATGTGCAGAAACGTGATCCTTCTTGCGCTGCTGAGCTCAGCCTGACCAGGGTGGCAGCCCAAATGTTCATCCGGGTCTCCCTCTCTCCCGGCTAGAGTGCGGACGGTGGAAGAACTCGACCAACGCTATCTGCTGGTGCCGGAGAAGGTCAAGGACGCCTACCTCGTCCACCTGGTCCAGACGTTCCAGGACGAGCACGAAGACTGGTCCATCATCATCTTCACCAACACCTGCAAGTGAGCGTCGGTGTCGCGATTCATCCGCCCTGGTGCCACCCCCAGCTTTTCCCCACTGAAGGAGAGAGGCGCGGAGGCGGAGCTTTGTTGCTTAGTAGCCCGGGGGGGCGGGGAACTGTTGGGTGCCACTCTTAGGCCTCGCTCAGAGCCGCTCTCTGTTAATGGTGTAAGTGTTGAAAATGCTTTTGCTCGGCTTCTTTGGTGCGTGACTTTCTTTCGCTGTGTTGGGGAAGAGGACATGTGCCAGGATTAAATGGGTCCGTTTATTATTATTACAGTCATTGACCAGAACATTTTAACCATCTAAAACAACCTAAAAAGTCCCGCAAAGAATCTGCATGTTAAAATTTGATGACTTGAGGATTATAACAGTACAAAGGAATTTAAAAGGTTATTATTTAACCCAGGGATGGGGAATCTCCATCCCGAGGGCCGTATATGGCCCTTGGGGTCACTTGGTGTGGCCCTCGGGGATTTCTGGGCCGAACTGAGCCATGCGGCAGCCTCTCTGGGGCCTGGCTGGTCAGTGAGGATCGTGGGGCCCAGCTGTGCTGTGCAGCAGCCTCCCCAGGGCCAGGCAGGGATCGCAGGGCCCAGATGTGCTGTGCGGCAGCCTCCCTGGGGCCTGGCTGGCCAGCAAGGATCGTGGGGCCCAGCCGCGCTGTGCAGCAGCCTCCTCAGGGCCAGGCAGGGATCGCAGGGCCCAGATGTGCTGTGCGGCAGCCTCCCTGGGGCCTGGCTGGCCGGCCAGAATTGCTGCAGGGCCTGGAAAAGTTACTGCCACAGTTCAGTTTGCACTTGATTATCCCAGGGGGTGTGGCCTAATATGCTAATGAGTGTGTGACCTAATATGCTAGTATTAGGGGATGCGGTCTAATATGCTACTGAGTTCCTGCTGGGCTTTTTCTATTAAAAAGCGCTGAACCTAGGCATTTGCCTAGGGTGGTGGGTCGTGTGTGTGTGTGTCAGATTAGGCTCTCCTCGCATGACTTCAAATAGAAAAACAATTATTTGCATTAATTTTGCTGGCCTGAATCATTTTCCCTTGGCGGAGCACTGTTTTTTAAGTAGATAATTTTTTATGGCCCGTAAATGATGTTATAAATATCCAGACGGCCCTCGGCAGAAAAAAGGTTCCGCAGCCCTGATTTAACCCTTTGAACCATTTTTGAAAGCCACTGATTTACAGTTTGGCCTATTTGTCTCACTTTTTGCGTTCTTTATGAACCTGGGAACAGAACCTAGCCACCTGCCTTGTTGTTTGGTGGTTCCTATCTGTCAGAAGACAACCGAATATGAGTTTATTTGATCTGCCAGGGAACCTTTTCAACAACGGACTGATAATTTCCTTTTGGCTCACCGTATGAAAAGAACAATTTGAAAAATATATGCTCCAGAGAATCTATTTCAGGGAACAGGAGCAGGAGTCCCTTTATACCTCCCCTCTACTACCCCAGGATTAAATGGGTCTTATTTCAGATGGCAGCTTTGCTGGTCATCAGAAGAACTAGCCTTGAGTCATAAGAACAGAAGAGAAGCCACGATGGATCAGGCCAGTGGCCCTTCCAGTTCTTATATACGGCAGAGGTCCATCAGTGGCCCTTAGCCATAAGATCTATATCAGGGGTGGCCAAACCTGCTTAAGGTAAGAGCCACGTAGAATACACATCAGATGTTTGAGAGCCGCAAGACAAGAAGGGAGGGAAGGAGGGAAGAAAGCAAATCGATGGGGGAAGGATGAGGGAGGGAGAGGTGGAAAGAAAGCAGCTTTAACTTTAAGCATTCTGCAAGCCACCAACTGGCTTGGCTTGGAGAAGTGATTTAAAGAGACAAATGCCTTTTCCAAGTCGACCAACAGGATCGTGGGGGCTTCGAGAGCCACATAGTATGTGTGAAAGAACTGCATGCATCACCCGAGCCACCATTTGGCCACCCCTGGTCTAGATGGAACACTCTGTCTGGGGCAGGGGTGGGGAACCTCCGTCCTGAGGGCTGTATGCGGCCCTCGAGGTCACTTGGTGTGGACCTCAGGGATTGCTGGGCCAAGCCGAGCCATGTGGCAGCCTCCCTGGGGCCTGGCTGGCCAGCGAGGATCGTGGGGCCCAACAGCGCTGTGCAGCGGCCTCCCCAGGGCCAGGCAGGGATCACAGGGCCCAGATGTGCTGTGCGGCAGCCTCCCTGGGGCCTGGCTGGCCGGCCAGAATCGCTGCAGGGCCTGGAAAAGTTACTGTCCCAGTTCAGTTTGCACCTGATTATGCCAGAGGGTGTGGCTAATATTCTAATGAGTACCTGCTGGGCTTTTTCTGCAGATTGATACCCCGCCATTCTCCCTGAATCAGAGTCTCAGAGTGGCCTGCAATCTCCTTTCCCTTCCTCCCCCACAACAGACACCCTGTGAGGTTGGTAGGGCTGGAGAGGCCTCTCCCAGAAGCTGCCCTTTTAAGGACCGAGTCTCAGAGTGGCCTACAATCTCCTTTCCCTTCCTCCCCCACAACAGACACCCTGTGAGGCGGGTGGAGCTGAGAGAGCTCTCCCAGAAGCTGCCCTTTCAAGGACAGAGTCTCAGAGAGGCCTACAATCTCCTTTCCCTTCCTCCGCCACAACAAACACCCTGTGAGGTAGATGGGGCTGAGAGAGCTCTCCCAGAAGCTGCCCTTTCAAGGACACAGTCTCAGAGTGGCCTACAATCTCCTTTCCCTTTCTCCCCCACAACAGACACCCTGTGAGGCGGGTGGGGCTGAGAGAGCTCTCCCAGAAGCTGCCCTTTCAAGGACAGAGTCTCAGAGCGGCCTACAATCTCCTTTCCCTTCCTCCCCACAACAGACACCCTGTGAGGTGGGTGGAGCTGAGAGAGCTCTCCCAGAAGCTGCCCTTTCACGGACAGGGTTTCAGAGCGGCCTACAATCTCCTTTCCCTTCCTCCCCCAGAACAGACACCCTGTGAGGCAGGTGGAGCTGAGAGGACTCTCCCAGAAGCTGCCCTTTCAAGGACAGAGGCTCGGAGTGGCCTACAATCTCCTTTCCCTTCCTCCCCCACAACAGACACCCTGTGAGGCGGGTGGGCCTGAGAGGTCTCTCCCAGAAGCTGCCCTTTCAAGGACAGAGTCTCAGAGCGGCCTACAATCTCCTTTCCCTTCCTCCCCACAACAGACACCCTGTGAGGTGGGTGGAGCTGAGAGAGCTCTCCCAGAAGCTGCCCTTTCACGGACAGGGTTTCAGAGCGGCCTACAATCTCCTTTCCCTTCCTCCCCCAGAACAGACACCCTGTGAGGCGGGTGGAGCTGAGAGGACTCTCCCAGAAGCTGCCCTTTCAAGGACAGAGGCTCGGAGTGGCCTACAATCTCCTTTCCCTTCCTCCCCCACAACAGACACCCTGTGAGGCGGTTGGGGCTGAGAGGTCTCTCCCAGAAGCTGCCCTTTCAAGGACAGAGTCTCAGAGCGGCCTACAATCTCCTTTCCCTTCCTCCCCACAACAGACACCCTGTGAGGTGGGTGGAGCTGAGAGAGCTCTCCCAGAAGCTGCCCTTTCACGGACAGGGTTTCAGAGCGGCCTACAATCTCCTTTCCCTTCCTCCCCCAGAACAGACACCCTGTGAGGCGGGTGGAGCTGAGAGGACTCTCCCAGAAGCTGCCCTTTCAAGGACAGAGGCTCGGAGTGGCCTACAATCTCCTTTCCCTTCCTCCCCCACAACAGACACCTTGTGAGGCGGGTGGAGCTAAGAGAGCTCTCCCAGAAGCTGCCCCTTCAAGGACAGTCTCAGAGCTGTCTACAGTCTCCTTTCCCTTCCCCCCCCCCACAACAGACACCCTGTGAGGTGGGTGGGGCTGAGAGAGCTCTCCCAGAAGCTGCCCTTTCAAGGACAGAGGCTCGGAGTGGCCTACAATCTCCTTTCCCTTCCTCCGCCACAACAGACACCTTGTGAGGTGGGTGGGGCTAAGAGAGCTCTCCCAGAAGCTGCCCTTTCAAGGATAGGGTCTCAGAGTGGCCTACAATCTCCTTTCCCTTCCTCTCCCACAACAGACACCCTGTGAGGCGGGTGGTGCTGAAAGAGCTCTCCCAGAAGCTGCCCTTTCATGGACAGGGTCTCAGAGCGGCCTACAATCTCCTTTCCCTTCCTCCCCCACAACAGACACCCTGTGAGGAAGGTGGGGCTGAGAGCTCTCCCAGAAGCTGCCCTTTCAAGGACAGAGTCTCAGAGCGGCCTACAATCTCCTTTCCCTTCCTCCCCCACAACAGACAACCTGTGAGGCAGGTGGGGCTGAGAGGGCTCTCCCAGAAGCTTCCCTTTGAAGGACAGAGTCTCAGAGCAGCCTACAATCTCCTTTCCCTTCCTCCCCGACAACAGACACCCTGTGAGGTGGGTGGGGCTGAGAGGGCTCTCCCAGAAGCTGCCCTTTCAAGGACAACCTCTGCAAGAGCTTTGGCTGACCCACGGCCATTCCAGCAGGTGCAAGCGGAGGAGTGGGGAATCCAACCCGGTTCTCCGAGATTAGAGTCCGCACACTTCACCACTACACCAAACTGGCTGTCTTAGCCTTAATGTCTGGATGGAACACTCTGTCTGGGGCTACGATGCTCAGGTCTGTGTAAGCCACTCCCCCCATAGAGTAACGCAGACGTTTTCTTTGGCTCTGGAAGGAACTGCCAGGTCCTGAACATGATGCTGAAGAGGTTCAACTTCCCCTCGGTGGCTCTGCACTCAATGATGAAGCAGGTAAGCAAACCGGGTCTGGAAGTGGATGGGGGGAATCTTTTGTCCCCTCTTCCAGCATGCAAGAGGAAGCGACGTTTCCCTGTCGTCCCTTTTATGCCATGGGGGCCCGTTCATATCTTGGTCCGGCACCGTGGCTGCACCCAAGAACGCAGACTTTGCGGGTTCCTCCTAGCAGGGCTGTTGTTTGTTTATTTATTTATTTTGTACATTTATAGCCCGTCCTTTCATGTGAAGGACTCAGGGCGAATTCCAACACGTTAAAAAAAGAGCCCCGTGGCACAGAGCGGTAATGCTGCAGTACTGCAGTCCGAGCTTTCTCCTCACAACCTGAGTTTGATCCCCGGCGGAAGCTGGGTTCAGGTAGCTGGCTCCAGGTTGACTCTGCCTTCCATCCTTCCGAGGTCGGTCAAATGAGTCTCCAGCTTGCTGGGGGGAAAGTGTAGATGACTGGGGAAGGCATGGGCAAACCACCCCGTAAAAAGTCTGCCATGAAAAAGTCGTGAAAGCAACATCACCCCAGAGTCGGAAACGACCGGTGCTCGCACAGGGGGACGACCTTTACCTTTTTAAAACATTAAAACCAACAATAAAACATCAAAATGGTTAAAACAATTAAACCAATACATTAAGTCAGTCATTTAAGACAGTGTGGATGGTATAACCACTTGAGGCGTAATTATCGTGGGCAGCCTAAGTTGCCTCAAGATGTCAACGATCTTGGCCCCAAATGAAGCGACAGTCATTGCTGGGAGGCCAGTGGGATGATGCAGTAGGGCGAGGACGTCCGCTTGCCTCAGCCATAGACTTAGCAGAACAGCTCCGTTTTACAGGCCCTCCAGAATGGTAACGAATTTTGAGCAGGATGGTGTGAACATAAGAGAAGCCATGTTGGATCAGGCCAATGGCCCATCCAGTCCAGCACTCTGTGTCACATAAGAACATAAGAGAAGCCATGTTGGATCAGGCCAATGGCCCATCTAGTCCAACACTCTGTGTCACATAAGAACATAAGAGAAGCCATGTTGGATCAGGCCAGTGGCCCATCCAATCTAACACTCTGTGTCAACCCTCCCCCCCCCCCCCAAGTGCCATCAAGAGATTCACAAGTGGAGCTAGAAGCCCTTCCACTTTGCAACCCCCCCACCCCTCCAAGCACCAAGAATACAAAGCATCGCTGCCCCAGACAGAGAGTTCCAACAATACGCTGTGGCTAATAGCCACTGATGGACCTCTGCTCCATATTTTTATCTAACCCCCTCTTGAAGCTGGCTATGCTTGTAGCTGCCACCACCTCCTGTGGCAGTGAATTCCACATGTTAATCACCCTTTGGGTGAAGAAGGACTTCCTTTTATCCATTCTAATTCGACTGCCCAGCAATTTCATCGAATGCCCACGAGTTCTTGTATTGTGAGAAAGGGAGAAAAGGATTTCTCTCTCTACCCTCTCCGTCCCAGGCATCATCTTGTAAACCTCTATCATGTCACCCCGCAGTCGACGTATCTCCAAGCTAAAGAGCCCCAAGCGTTTCAACCGTTCTTCATAGGGAAAGTGTTCCAGCCCTTTAATCATTCTAGTTGCCCTTTTCTGGACTTTTCCCAATGCTATAATATCCTTTTTGAGGTGCGGTGACCAGAATTGTACACAGTATTCCAAACGAGACCGCACCATCCATTTATACAGTGAAACAACATTGACATCAGGAGGTCTGGCCTAATATGCAAATGAGTCCCTGCTGGGCTTTTTCTCCAAACCCCCCCCCCCCTGTCTCCTAGCCCTGTGGGTTGTGTGAACTGATTCCCTCCCTAGCTGCTTCAGGCTTTTAGGGGCGTGAGCAGTTCTGTACTGCCCTTCAGATTAGTGGGGAAAAGGTGACCTTGGAGCTTTTTCTGCAGCAGGAGCTCCTTTGCATATTAGGCCATGCCCACCTGATGGAGCCAATCCCGCAAGAGCTTCCAGGGCTCTAAGTACAGGGCCTACCGTAAGCTCCAGGAGGATTGGCTACATCAGGGGTGTGTGTCCTAATATGCAAAGGAGCTCCTGCTACAAAAAAAGCCGTGATATTAGGCCACACGCCCCTGATGTAGCCAGTCTTCCAAGACCTTACAGGGCTCTTAGTACCAGGCCAATGTAAGCTCCAGGAGGACAGGCTACATCAAGGGGGTGTGGCCTAACATGCAAAGGAGTTCCTGCTACAAAAAAAAGCCTTGCCTTAGCCCATGGTCTGAAGTTGGAAAACACGGCTGTTTCTTCCAAGCAGGCTGTATAATAATAAGGCTGTTAAGGTCGTTTCTGACTGTTGTTACTTCTCATGTAATCAAGTGACCTACATTTATGAAATCTGCACCTGTAGATGGCACCAGAGAAGCTTGCTGTGGATAGAAGGGCGGGGATCTCTGGCTGGGGATAAAGCCCCCCGGGGGTGGTTGGTGGGCCTCTGAGCAGGGTCGATGAAATTGCTCAGCAGTCGGGTTAGAATGGATAAAAGGAAGTCCTGCTTTCGCCAACGGGTGATTCGCACGTGGAATTCACTGCCACAGGAGGTGGCGGCAGCTGCAAGCATAGACAGCTTCAAGAGGGGTTTGGATAAACATCTGGAGCAAGAAGATTGGATTTCTATCCCGCCCTCCACTCTGAAGAGTCTCAGAGCGGCTCACAATCTCCTTTCCCTTCCTCCTCTGCAACAGACACCCTGTGAGGTAGGTGGGGCTGAGAGGGCTCTCACAGCAGCTGCCCTTTCAAGGACAACTCCTGCCAGAGCTATGGCTGATCCAAGGCCATTCCAGCAGGTGCGAGTGGGGAATCAAACCCGTTTCTCCCAGATAAGAGTCCGCACACTTAACCACTACACCAAACTGGCTCTCAGAGGTCCGTCAGTGGATATGAGCCACAGCGTATTGATGGAACTCTCTGTCTGGGGCAGGGATGCTTTGTATTCTTGGCGCTTGAGGGGGGTACAGTGGGAGGGCTTCTAGTGTCCTGGCCCCACTGATGGACCTCCTGATGGCACCTGGGGTTTTTTGGCCACTGTGACACAGAGAATTGGGCCATTGGCCTGATCCAACATGGCTTCTCTTATGTTCTTATGTCTGGGGGAAGTGATGCTCTGTATTCTTGGTGCTTGGGGAGGGCAACAATGGGAGGGCTTCTAGTGTCCTGGCCCCACTGATGGACCTCCTGATGGCACCTGGGTTTTTTGGCTATTGTGTGACAGTGTTGGACAGGATGGACCATTGGCCTGATCCAACACGGCTTCTCTTCTGTCTGGGGCAGTGATGCTCTGTATTCTTGGTGCTTGGGGTGGGCGCAACAATGGGAGGGCTTCTAGTGTCCTGGCCCCACTGGTGGACCTCCTGATGGCACCTGGGTTTTCTGGCCAATGCGTGACACAGAATGTTGGACTGGAGGGGCCATTGGCCTGATCCAACAGGGCTTCTCTTATGTTCTTATGTGACAGAGTGTTGGACTGGATGGGCCATTGGCCTGATCCAACATGGCTTCTCTTATGTTCTTATCTGGGTCTTTGCGGTGCTTCTTTAGCCACTATTCATGCTGGCAGGAGGTCCACCAGCAGGGCCAGAACTTTTCCCACTCTTGCCCTCCAAGCACCGAGTTAAACCTGCCATGAGAAAAGTTGTCTTGTGCCTAATGGCACACTCACAATCTCTTTCCCTCGGCCTGTCTTTTGGCAGAAACAACGCTTCGCGGCTCTGGCCAAGTTCAAATCCAGCGTCTACAAGATCCTCATAGCGACCGATGTGGCTGCCAGGTAGGAAAATGCTGCCTCAGGGTTAGAAACCAGGCCCTGGGACTTGGCTTCCCATGATCTCTTCTTCCGGAATGGTGGAACTTATGTAAAGGAAGGTTGTGGGGATTCTGGTCTTTTCCCAAATCTGATTTGCCTTCGGAGCAGGGGAATAATGTTAACAGCCTTCCTTTCTCCCTCCCTCCCTTCATTTGCTCATTCATTCCTTTGTTCACTTCATTTGCTCATTCATTCCTTTGTTCATTCATTCGTTCGTCATTCATTCCTCCCTCCCTCCCTTCTTTCCTTCCTTCCTCCCTTCCTTCGGTCATTCATTCATTCATTTGTCTTCCTTCCTTCCTTTGTTCATTTGTTCATCATTCATTCCTCCCTCCCTCCCTTCCTTCCGTCATTCATTCATTCGTTCGTTGTTCATTCCTTCCTCCCTCCCTTCCTTCCTTCCTTCCTCCCTTCCTTTGGTCATTCATTCATTCTTTTGTCGTTCCTTCCTTCTCTCATTCATTCCTTTGTTCATTCATTCGTCATTCATTCCTTCCATCATTCCTTCCTTCCTCCCTCCCTTCCTTCCTTCCTCCCTTCCTTTGGTCATTCATTCATTCGTTGTTCCTTCCTTCGCTCATTCATTCCTTTGTTCATTCATTCGTCGTTCATTCCTCCCTTCCTTCCTTCGGTCATTCATTCATTTATTCATTTGTTGTTCCTTCCTTCGCTCATTCATTCCTTTGTTCATTCATTCGTCGTTCATTCCTTCCATCATTCCTTCCTCCCTCCCTCCCTCCCTTCCTTCCTTCGGTCATTCATTCATTCATTCTTTTGTCGTTCCTTCCTTCCTTCGCTCATTCATTCCTTTGTTCATTCGTTCGTCATTCCTTCCTTCCATCATTCCTTCCTCCCTCCTTTCCTTCCTCCCTCCTTTCCTTCCTTCCTCCCTTCCTTCGTTGTTCCTTCCTTCGTTCATTCATTCCTTTGTTCATTCGTCGTTCATTCCTTCCATCATTCCTTCCTCCCTCCCTTCCTTCGGTCATTCATTCATTCTTTTGTCGTTCCTTCCTTCATTCATTCCTTTGTTCGTTCGTTCCTTCCTCCCTCCCTTCACTCCTCCCTTCCCCCCCCTTTCCTTCCTTCCTTCTCTGCTTTTAGAGGACTTGACATCCCCACGGTCCAAGTGGTCATCAACCAGAACACTCCAGGGCTCCCCAAAATCTACATCCATCGGGTAGGCCGGACTGCCCGTGCAGGTAAGAGATGAAGAGCGTAGAGTTGGGGGGTCGGGGAGCCCTACTGTTCTGTCGGGAGCAGCTGGACCGAAGTTGCTTTCATGGGGTGACTGCTCCGTCACAGCAGACTGGGCCAGCCCCGAGGGGGCTCTAAAAAGGACAGCTTCCTGCAGAGCATGTCCCTTTGGAATGGGATTCTGAAAGCGTGGTGCCACCACCAAGATGGCCCTTGGCGTTACGGGAGGGAGGGAGGCCCGGATTGCTCTCCTCCCCCTTCACTCCCCGTCCTCTCTTCTCCAGGTCGGCACGGCATTGCCATCACCCTGGTGACACAGTACGACATTCATCTGGTCCACGCGATCGAGGAACAGATCAGTGAGTGGGGGGGGGGGGGCTAGCAAGCAATCCGAAAGAGGCCGGTCCAGCCCCACCTGGTTCCTTGGGGGAAGGCCAAGAAGCCCAGGTGCTCTCGGCTGTTCTGTGCCTCGGCGCTCCAGTCGAGGAGCTCCCGCGAAGACCCGAGGCCAGCTGCGCCCCAAGCGCATCTGCTGCGCCAGTGCCGGGGTGCGGCGGAGAGCTGGCAGGCAGCTCTTTTTGCCGGCGGGCATGTGCAGAGTGCCGACTCGTGCCAGCCCAGCCACTGGAATCCCTGGTTTGAGACCCCAAGCACCACTTATTTGCGTCATCCCCTTTACCCTTGAGACCGAAACCTTGGAACGGGCTTTGTCCAGAGCGTCCCCTCTTACTGGAAGAATCTGGGATATTTTGTGCATATCCTTGGGAACTGGGGCCGGGTGGGGGGTGGGATTCCAGCGGTGCCTCTGAATGGGGCAGGAGCTTTCTCTGAAGACGTTTTCCGATTATATATATTTAACTGAAATTTTGAAAAGCGGAGGGATAAGGGAATAAAGGAGTGGGAAGGGAAAAGGGGTAAAAGTGAAATAGCGTCAATATTGTTTTCCTCTGCATCATTAGAATACAGCAGGGGTGGCCAGCAGTAGCTCTCCAGATGTTTTTTGCCTACAACTCCCTCAGCCCCAGCCATGTTTTTGCCTACAACTCCCATCAGCTCCAGCCATGCTTTTTGCCTACCCCCCCATCAGCTCCAGCCATGCTTTTTGCCTACCACTCCCATCAGCCCCAGCCATGCTTTTTGCCTACCACTCCCATCAGCCCCAGCCATGTTTTTTGCCTACCACTCCCATCAGCCCCAGCCATGTTTTTGGCCTACCACTCCCATCAGCCCCAGCCATGTTTTTTGCCTACCACTCCCATCAGCCCCAACCATGTTTTTGGCCTACCACTCCCATCAGCCCCAGCCATGTTTTTTGCCTACAACTCCCATCAGCCCCAGCCATGTTTTTTGCCTACCACTCCCATCAGCCCCAGCCATTGGCCATGCTGGCTGGGGCTGATGGGAGTTGTAGGCAAAAAACATCTGGAGAGTTACCGTTGGCCACTCCTGGAATACATAATAGTACTTTTAGTTTTAACAAGTTTATAGCCTATAGCAGTTTATAGTCAAGTTTATAGCAGTTTATAACAAGTTCCTCAACGTAAGAGCCACATAGGATAAATATTGGATATTTGAGAGCTGCTAGACACGGAGGGTGGGAGGTTGGAAAGAATGGTAGAAAGGAAGCAAATATATGGGGGAAGGGGGAGGTGAGAAAAAACCAACTTTAACTTTCAATGCATTCTCCAAGCTGCCAGCTGGAGTAACAATTTAAAGAGACAAATGCCTTCTCCAAGCTGGCCAATGGGGTTGTAGGGGCTTCAAGAGCCTCACAATTTGTGTGAAAGAACCACATGTGACTCCTGAGCCACAGTTTGGCCACCGTTGGCCTACAGGTTATACTAAATAGTTTGCTATTTATAGATTCAACCATATCAAAATGAGGAACGCATTAGAAAATGTATGCAAAACCAAGTTCATGCATTTAAGCCATTCATAAAAAGATTTCCAAAGATTTTCTCCCATCTTTTAATAGCCTGCCCCCCGAAGGCATTTTGGTGCACATAATCCCAGAGGCTCCATGCGGGGAAAAACTGGACCCTCGATACACCCCCCCCACCCTGATGGGGTTTTAGAAACAAAGCCGATCCCATCACAGATCCGTGCAAAATTACCAATAAGATTCAGATGCTGTTTCCATTTATTTTATAACCAATTTGTAAATATCGAATAACACATGAAAATGTAAAGTCACATAAGCAGCATGCCAAATTCATACAAGCATAAATCACACATTAGAAGAAGAAAAAGATGATGTTGGGTTTATATCCCGCCCTATGCTCTGAATCGCAGAGTTGGTCACAATCTCCTTTCCCTTCCTCCCCCACAACAGACACCCTGTGAGGCAGGTGGGGCTGAGAGGGCTTTCCCAGAAGCTGCCCTTTCAAGGACAGAGTCTCAGAGCAGCCTACAATCTCCTTTATCCTCCTCCCCCACAACAGACACCCTGTGAGGCGGGTGGGGCTGTGAGGGCTCTCCTAGAAGCTGCCCTTTCAAGGACAGTCTCAGAGCGGCCTAAATCTCCTTTCCCTTCCTCCCCCACAACAGACACCCTGTGAGGTGGGTGGGGCTGCTAGGGCTCTCCCAGAAGCTGCCATTTCAAGGACAGTCTCAGAGCGGCCTACAATCTCCTTTCCCTTCCTCTCCCACAACAGATACCCTGTGAGGCAGGTGGGGCTGAGAGAGCTCTCCCAGAAGCTGCCCTTTCAAGGACAGAGTCTCAGAGCGGCCTACAATCTCCTTTCCCTTCCTCCCCACAACAGACACCCTGTGAGGTGGGTGGGGCTGAGAGAGCTCTCCCATAAGCTGCCCTTTCAAGGACAACTCTGCGAAAGCTGTCACTATCCCAAGGCCATTCCAGCAGATGCTAGTGGAGGAGTGGTGAATCAAGCCTGGTTCTCCCAGATAAGAGTCTGTGCACTTAACCACTACACCAAACTGGCTCTCAGTTAGTTTTCAACAATTGCTGTAAGTTTCACAGTAATTTCAGACAAAGTGAAAGAGCAAAAATATTTCAAATGCTTTGAAGTTCACAATTTTTAAAGACCACAAATTTTTCAATGGTGGTGTACAGACGTCCCAGAGTACACTCAATGCGGATTGCCAGCATATTCTACACGTTTCAATCATCCAATTTCTGTCAAGGAGGGGTCATGGGCAGTCCACCCTGAAAATCCATACACAGTTCACAACAAAATATCCAGCACAAAGTCTCTTCAGCGGAGAATAATCTCTCACAAGGCTATCAGTGAGAAAAGCTTAAAGGACTGTGGTCTTTAAAGACAGGCTCAAAAAAGATTGGGGACCCCTGGACCAAAATGCACTGACGGTGACAGTCCACTGGTCTGACTTGAGATAAAGCAGCCCTCGGAATGCTCGGGGTGCAGAAGAGATTTGGCTCGAGGGGGTCAAAATGTTAAGGCTTTGTGTGTCTTGCGCTCCAGAAATGAAGCTCCAGGAGTTCTCCGTAGAAGAACGGTCCGTCCTGAACATCCTCACCCAAGTGAACGTGGTGCGGCGAGAGTGTGAGATTGTAAGTGAGGGGGGGGGGGGTTGGGTACACTGGAGTTTGAAGGGGAGGCCTAGCTGTGACCTTGGTTGACCTAACAAGGCTTTGTGCCTGGAACTCCCCACCCCACCCCCCACCCCCAAGTTCGGAGCTGTGTTTGTTGATCTTGCTCTTCATCCATGAGCAACAACAAAATGGGGTTGGGGGCAGAAGGGAGGAAAGTTTTCCAAATCCCAATCTCTCTCTCTGTTTCTCTGTCTCTCTCTGTCTCTGTTTCTCTCTCTGTCTCTCTCTTTCTGTGTCTGTCTCTGTGTCTCTGTCTCTCTCAATCTGTTTCTCTGTTTGTCTCTGTCTCTCTCTCTCTGTTTCTCTCTCTCTCTCTGTTTCTCTCTCTCTGTCTCTCTCAATCTGTTTCTCTGTCTGTCTGTCTCTCTCTCTCTGTTTCTCTCTCTCTGTCTCGGTGTCTCTCTCTCTGTGTGTCTCTGTCTCTCTCTCTGTCTGTTTCTCTCTCTCTCTGTTTCTCTCTCTCTGTTTCTCTCTCTCTGTTTCTCTCTCTGTCTCTCTCTCTCTGTGTCTCTGTCTCTCTCAATCTGTTTCTCTATTTGTCTCTGCCTGTCTCTCTCTCTCTCTCTCTCTCTGTTTCTCTCTCTCTGTCTCGGTGTCTCTCTCTCTCTGTGTCTCTGTCTGTTTCTGTCTCTCTCTCCCTCTGTCTCTCTCTCTCTCATAGAGATTAGAGGCCACCGATTTTGACGAGAAGAAGGAAATCAACAAGCGGAAGCAGATGATCCTAGAAGGAAAGGTAAGGCGGGGGAGAAGGGGATTGTCCGAGCACAGGAAAGGGGGTTGCGTGGGGCAGGAACGCTCCGTCCTGAAGGAGACCGGGAGCTGGATTCGAGAAACGGCCGCTGGCTTCTACCAAGCCATTTTTCAGCTCCCTTCTCTCGCCAAACTTGGCTGAAGGTGGATGTTAAATCGACATCTGGACTGCAAACCAGGGCCCCTGGCTGCCTGCCAGGGCCTCAAAAAATGAGTGCCAGTTGTGCTTTTGTTCCTCCTGCAGGGTCACGATGACCCTGGTCCCGGGGGCGTCGAACTCATTTGTTACGAGGGCCGGATCTGACATAAATGAGACCTTGTCGGGTGGGGCCCTGGGTGTCATAAAATGTAATGCCAGGTAGCGGAGATATAAACTTCATTAAGGACAAAGACAAACACCACTAAGGGTTTCTTAAGAGCTTAAAATAAAACATGATTAAAACATTAGCACTCGTTGATCTTAAAGGTGCTTTCTTTACATCTCTCCCATGGGATCCACTGAACTGGGCAAAGGAAGCTCTGGCTCTTTCCTTCCTTCCCCAGGGGACCAGGAGGGAGAGGAGCCTCAGCCAATAGACGGAAGAGAGGCTTGACTCAACAGCTCTGCTGTGCGATTGAGAGAGCCTGGCAAAGCAAGCTCTGCCTCCCCCCCTCCCTTCCTCCCCAAGGGAGGAGCCTCAGCCAATGGAGAAAATAGAGGCTTTGCTCTGTAGCTCCTGTGCAATTGAGCAAGCCTTGCAAAGCAAGCTGTTATGGAGAAGGAAGCAAGAGACAGGGAAAAGGAAGCAGAGGACAGCCAGTTGCTTGGGGGCCTGATAGGAGCCCTCCGGGGGCCTGATTCGGCTCCTGGGCCGCATTTTTGACAACTCTGCTCAGCATAGAGGAGAAATTGCTTGGGGGGGGTGTATTAGACTGGCCTGGGAGACGATGAAAGGAAGCCTTTTTTGCAAGAGGCGGAGCTAAATCCAAAGGCCAGGCGGGGGCGTCTTGCGTCAGGTTGACATTCCACCTTTGTCTCCCGCCCCCTTTCCGCTGGCGCAGGATCCGGACCTGGAGGAGCAGCGGAAGGCTGAACTAGCCAAGATCCGGAAGAAGAACGGCGAGTTCCGCAGCAGGGTCCAGCAGACTTTGAGGGAGAAGAAGCAGCTGCAGCTGCGGCGGAAGCTGCAGAAGAAAATGCGGCGGCGGCGGCAGAAACAACAGCCGGTAGCGACTGAGTAGCATCTTCCGGGCCTCCCATCCCGGTGTCCTAGGGTTAGGGGCAACAGATTGGACCGTGTGTCACCATTTTTTAATCGGATGCTTGGAAGAGGATGCTCCTACCCCTTTTCTCCAGCCAGAAAGGACAATCTTGTGGAAACCCTCTGCCATGGAGTCACAGCTGGAAGTCTTCCCGTGGAAGCGTTTGGGGCTTGGGAGTCTTCACGAGAACTGCTGGCCGGTGGGAATAGAGAGGGACCCTGGAATCGTCAGGAAAAGAGACTTGAAAACGGAACAGCGGCCGCCTGTCTTCAAACGCCAGACATCTCTTTCTTTGCTTGCCTAGCCCATCGGCTTGCTTGTCCCTGCTGCTATCTCGAGTTTGCGCCGGGAAACCAGTTTGTTTTAATTTGGCCTTTGACCATTTTGTGGCAAGGCCCGGTGCCCACAGGGTCAAAAAAGATTGGGGACCACTGGACTAAAAAACCACTGAAGGGGACGAGACCACCGGTCTGACTTGGGATGAGAAAGCAAAAAGAAAAGCATCTCACTGAGAATAAATAGAGTATGAATATAACGGTATCCTTGAAGGTGCGTGATATTCATTCACAAAACTGTATGAACCATAGGAAACATAAGCAATACAAGGCACTCTTTCTGAACCTATACATAGAAGCTGTAAAGCCACGGTGTCCAACCTTTTGGCTTCCTTGGGCCACATTGGAAGAAGAACATAAGAGAAGCCATGCTGGATCAGGCCAATGACCCATCCAGTCCAACACTCTGTGTCACACAGTGGCCAATATATGTGTGTGTGTGTACACACACACACACACATATATACATATACACATACTGTGGCTAATAGCCACTGATGGACCTCTGCTCCATATTTTTATCCAATCCCCTCTTAAAGCTGGCTATGCTTGTAGCCGCCGTCACCTCCTGTGGCAGTGAATTCCACATGTTAATCAGCCTTTAAGTGAAGAAGTACTTCCTTCTATCCGTTTTAACCTGACTGCTCAGCAATTTCATTGAATGCCCAGGAGTTCTTGTATTGTGAGAAAGGGAGATAAGTTCTTCTTTCTCTACTTTCTCCATCTTATCTTGTAAACCTCTCTCATGTCACCCTGCAGTCAACGTTTCTCCAAGCTAAAGAGCCCCAAGCGTTTTAACCTTTCTTCATAGGAAAAGTGTTCCAACCCTTTAATCATTCTATTTGCCCTTTTCTGCACTTTTTCCAATGCTATAATATTCATTTTCAGGTGCGGTGACCAGAATTGTACACAGTATTCCAAATGAGACCGCACCATTTTATGTGCGGCCCAAGACAAGAAGAATTGTCTTGGGCCGCACATAAAATACACAAACGCTTGTCTTCGAACACCAGATGTGTCTTTTTCTGCTTTCCTCCCCCATCGGCTTGCTTTTCCCTGCTGCTGTCTTGAGTTCACGCCAAGAACCAGTTTGTTTTAATTTGGCCTTCCGAAACGTTTTGTTGTTTTTGCACCGCTCGCTTCCATTCCAGCTTCATTTCTCAGTTCCTCAAATCAGCTTTCTCTGCCCCGTTCATACGGGAGGAGTTCAGAGCTCCCGGAATTGAGGTTAGGGGCCAAACTCCACACCTTAGCAGCTCCCGGAAAAGCAGCTCCCAACCGCGTTCCCTAGGAGAAAACTAGTTGTGTCCTCAGTAAGATCAGATCCGTGTAAAACAAAAGAAAACCCCCAGCTTCTCTGGGATAATTTCATCTGGGCCTGTACACAGTAGATGATAAATCCAGGCAGACAGTATTGAAAGTATTGTGGATCTAGATGACTAAATCTCCGAAGCTGACGATTTCCAGCAATTGCTCTGTACTTTGCAGGCAGCCGAAGCAGCAAAGTTGGGTACCCAGAGATTGACTGAGGTTTTTTTTTTTTTTAAAGGAGGGAAGGGAGGGGTGGGAAAGAAAGCAACTTTTAACTTTAAAGGCATTCTTCAAGTCGCTGGCTGGCTTGGTTTGGAGAAGCTGTTTAAAGAGAGAAATGGTTTCTCCAAGGCTGCTGATGGAGTGGTGGGGACTTTGAGAGAGACAAGCGGTTCCCGAGCTGCGGTTTGGCCACCTCTGATACATTTCGATATTTCTCTTGAAATTAAAAGCCGTGAACCAATAAAACAGGACCAATAATTCAATATCTGTAGGCCGAGCACCTTGAACCACATTAAAACCTGAGCCAAATACATTTTGGCCTCCATTGCTTTCCTCACCGGTCCCATTTTTGTCTACGTATGAACACTGTGACATAGAAGCATGTGTTAGTGGCAAGCAGTGTTCCCTCTAAGGTGAGTTAGTGTGAGCTAGCTTGCAAATTTTTAGCCTCCAGCTCACACATTTTTGACTTAGCTCAGGAAGGATGAGCCCGGAGCACCCTAATTTATGCAGAAGTGCCAGTTTGGTGTAGTAGTTAAGTGTGCGGACTCTTATCTGGGAGAACCGGGTTTGATTCCCCACTCCTCCACTTGCAGCTGCTGGAATGGCCTTGGGTCAGCCATAGCCCTGGCAGAGGTTGTCCTTGAAAGGGCAGCTGCTGTGAGAGCCCTCTCCAGCCCCACCCACCTCACAGGGTGTCTGTGGTGGGGGAGGAAGATAAAGGAGATTGTGAGCCGCTCTGAGACTCTTCGGAGTGCAGGGCGGGATATAAATCCAATATCTTCATCTACCTCACAGGGTGTCTGTTGTGGGGGAAGAAGGGAAAGGAGATTGTGAGCCGCTCTGAGACTCTTCGGAGTGGAGGGCGGGATAGAAATCCAATATCTTCTATCTTCTTCTTCTTCTTCTTCAGGAGCTCACGACTTTAATGCCAGTCGCTCACAAAGTAGATCATTTGCTCACAAGACTTTGCAGCTTAGAGGGAACGTTGGTGGCCAGGCAGGTGTATTGTAAGGCATTCCAGATATCCTGCGTGGCAAAATAGTTAGGTTATGGGGGGTTTCTTAAACTTTTACACCCTCACGTCTAAGAAATGCCGGCTCAATAGTTCTTTCTGACCATGGCTCTCAGAGTGTACATATACCTATCAACATGACAGTAACTATCAAAGATTTCAGGTTTTCACGGCTGGTAACATCATTAGGGTTTGTAGAATCTTTCGGGCTCAAGTGCCGTGGTCTACTGGAGCAAGTTTTTCTTCCAGTAGAAGAAAAACTTTCTCCAGTAGAACACGGCACTTGAGCCCGAAAGATTCTACAAACCCTAATGACAGTAACTGTCAAGCACGCTCATTTCTGGACCACATTTTACGATGTAGAGAGCTTGTCATCAGCGAGGGGAAAACCGCCGGGACTCGTGCAACCCCTAGAGACAGCAGCCCGACCCTGGTCGGTGGTGTCACTGGATTTTATCGTGGAACTCCTTCCTTCCCAGGGAAAAACCTACAATTCTTGTAGTAGTGGACACCTTTTCGAAACAAGCGCACTTTACCCCATGCTCCCAAATACCAACGGCTAAGGAACTCAGCCGACTGTTCTTTCAACACCCGCTGCTGTGTTTTCCAAAGGTCTGGGGCGAGGTGTCTTCCTTTGCTGCCGCTGTAGATCTGACACCGTGGTAAGGTTGCCAATCCCCAGCTAGGAGCAGGGGATCCCCCAGTTTGGAGGCCCTCCCCCCGCTACAGGGTCATCAGAAAGCGGGCGGGGGAAGGGAAATGTCTGCTGGGCACTCCATCATTCCCTATGGAGACCGATTCCCATAGAGTATAATCGAGAGTTGATCCACAGGTGTTGATCAACAGGCGGCACTGTTGTTTGAGGTAGAAGCACCAAATTTGCCACTTAGCATCCGGTGCCTCTCCCTAAAATACCCCCCAAGTTTCAGAAGGATCGGACCAGGGGGTCCAATTCTATGAGCCCCCAAAGAAGGTGCCCCTCTCTCTCATTATTTCCATTGGAGGGAAGGCATTTAAAAGGTGTGCGGTCCCCTTTAAATGTGATGGCCAGAACTCCCTTTGGAGTTCAATGGTGCTTGTCACTCCCTCGCTCCACCCCCAAAGTCCCCAGATAGTTCTTGAGTTGGACCTGGCAACTCTACTCTGGCTCTCCTCAAATGTGAAACCTGCCTCTTGTCTTTCCTAGTGGCTTTGTCTTCCTGACTCTTCAGCCCCCTCTATAGTAACTGAAAGGTTGGGGATTTTCAGGGTCATGCAGGAAACCTCCCTAGAACTAAAGCACACACCTGTGCCAAAGATGGGCGCCTCTTCCCCGCCCCCTCCCCCCCCCCCAAATATGCCAACGTTTGCCTCTCATCTTCCTCTTACCTGCCATGGCACAGGTGAAAGAGAAGGTGCACACACAAATCCACCCCTGCCAGCCCTGTTCTGGAGTCAGGCGGTTGGGGTTCCTTGAAACAGTTCTTTTGAAACTGTGTTCCCTTATGGGATTTCGGGAGGAGGCAGAGATAGGGTTGCCAATCTCCAGGTGGGGGCAGGGGATCCCCCGGTTTTCAGGCCCTCCCCCCCCCCACTTCAGGGTCATCAGAAAGCTGGGGGGAGGGGAGTGAAATATCTGCTGGGCACACCATTATTCCCTATGGCGATTGATTCCCATAGGAAATAATGGAGAATGGATTTGTGGGTATCTGGGGCTCTGGTGGGGAGGCTGTTTTTTGTGATAGAAGCACCAAATTTTCAACACAGCATCCAGTGCCTCTCCCCAAAATACCCTCCACGTATCAAAAAGGTTGGATCAAGGGGTCCAGTTCTATGAACCCTGAAAAGAAGTAACCCCTCTCTGGTATTTCCAATGGAAGGAAGGGATTGAAAAGGCGTGCGGTCCCTTTAAATGTGATGGCCAGAGCTCCCTTTGGAGTTCAATGATGCTTATCCCAAACTTGCACCTGGCTCCACCCCCAAAGTCCCCAGGTATTTCTTGAATCGGACTTGGCAACCCTAGGTAGAGACTGAAAAGGGGGTGGGGGGAGCACAGTCCCTGAAACAGCACTTCACCTGGGGTGGCAGGCTTCGATCTCGCGGCTGCTTTCTTTCTCCCTACGTCAGGGGTGGCCAACGGTAGCTCTCCAGATGTTTTTTGCCTACAACTCCCATGGGGCCATGCTGGCTGGGGCCTATGGGAGTTGTAGGCAAAAAACATCTGGAGCGCTACCGTTGGCCACCCCAGCCCTCCTCCCTGCAAGTCACTGTCTCCTTAAAAACAGCAACGTGGAGGGGGTTTTTTTAATGTAATTTTTTGGCCTTTGAAGAAGAAGAAGAAGATATTGGATTTATATCCCGCCCTCCACTCTGAAGAGTCTCAGAGCGGCTCACAATCTCCTTTCCCTTCCTCCCCCACAACAGACACCCTGTGAGGTAGATGAAGATATTGGATTTATATCCCGCCCTCCACTCCGAAGAGTCTCAGAGCGGCTCACAATCTCCTTTACCTTCCTCCCCCACAACAGACACCCTGTGAGGTGGGTGGGGCTGAGAGGGCTCTCACAGCAGCTGCCCTTTCAAGGACAACTCCCACAAGAGCTATGGCTGACCCGCGGCCATTCCAGCAGCTGTAAGTGGAGGAGTGGGGAATCAAACCCGGTTCTCCCAGATAAGAGAGCTCTGGCTGACCCAAGGCCATTCCAGCAGCTGCAAGTGGAGGAGTGGGGAATCAAGCCCGGTTCTCCCAGATAAGAGAGCTATGGCTGACCCAAGGCCATTCCAGCAGGTGCAAGTGGAGGAGTGGGGGATCAAGCCCGGTTCTCCCAGATAAGAGAGCAATGGCTGACCCAAGGCCATTCCAGCAGCTGCAAGTGGAGGAGTGGGGAATCAAACCTGGTTCTCCCAGATAAGAGTCCGCACACTTAACCACTACACCAAACCGGCTCTCCTAGGAGGCTAACCTAGGAGGCTAAGTCCGCTATCCCAATTTATGTCACGTGCATCTTTTTTTGGGGGGGGGGGATTGTGGATCGCGTCTGACCACCTTTTTCGGTGGCGCTAGTGCTCCCCTCCGCCCCGCCCCCTTTGCCTGCTTTGGATTTGCGCCGTGTCTTTCCCATGGGTATGCTCTCTTCCCCCCACCCCCCCGCCACGTGTCTGGCATGCCGTTTCCCTTCAGATCTGTCTCCCAGCTTGAAGTTCTTAGAGGGCTTCCCTGGTTTGGTTGCCATGGACACCATACCCAGGGAAGCAACATCAGCATCGAGCATCCTCAGGAGATGCCCCTTTCTGTCTCTTTCTCTGTCTCTTTTTCCCTCCCTCCCTCCACAGCTGTGGTGTGCACAAGCCCAGTTGCATTGAAGAGTCAGCCGAGAATCCAACGGGAGAAAAGGAGCCTATTGTAAAAGGGGCCCCACAGCGCCGGATTAAACCCCGTGGAGGGCTCTAGGCAGTCGAAACGAACATATATGAACATATGAAGCTGCCTTCTACGGAATCAGACCCTCGGTCCATCAGAGTACATATACCTAACCCGTTTTCATTTTATGCATTCTTGTTTTCTGATGGCAGATTGGAATGATGTTTTAAAAAGAGACCCCCGTGGCGCAGAGTGGTAAAGCTGCAGTACTGCAGTCGGAGCCCTCTGCTCACGATAGGGTTGCCAAGTCCAATTCCAGAAATATCTGGGGACTTTGGGGGTGGAGCCAGGAGACACAAGGGGTGGAGCCAAGATCAAGGCTGTGACAAGCATCATTGAACTCGTCTGGGGCGAGGTGTCTTCCTTTGCTGCCGCTGTAGATCTGACACCGTGGTAAGGTTGCCAATCCCCAGCTAGGAGCAGGGGATCCCCCGGTTCGGAGGCCCTCCTCTCGCTTCAGGGTCATCGAAAAGCGGGGGGAGGGGGAGGGGAATGTCTGCTGGGCAGTCCATTATTCCCTATGGAGACTGATTCTCATAGGGTATAATGGAGAATTGATCTGAATATCTGGGGCTTGGGGGCTGTTTTCTGAGATAGAGGCACCAAATTTTCAGCATAGCATCCAGTGCATCTCCCCAAAATACCCACCAATATTCCAAAGAATTGGACCAGGGGGTCCAATTTTATGAGCTCCTAAAGAAGGCGCCCCTATCCTTCATTATTTCCAGTGGAGGGAAGGCATTTAAAAGGTGTGCAGTCCCTTTCAATGCGATGGCCAGAACTCCCTTTGGAGTTCAATGGTGCTTGTCACTTCCTCGCTCCACCCCCAAAGTCCCCAGATATTTCTTGAATTGGATTTGGCAACCCTAAGCCAGCTAGCTGCTTGGAGAATGCATTTAAAGTTAAAGTTGCTCTCTTTCCACCTCTCCCCCCATCTATTCTCCTTCCTTCTTTCCTTCCTGCTCCCACATGCCTGATGTTCATGTCTTGCAGCTCTCAAATTTGTAGTTTTTACGTTAACCAAGTTTGGCCACCCCAATGCTAGCCTGTCTAGCTTCTGGGATATTAGGCTAGCGTGACCCACCCAGCTCAGCCCTCATTCTCACACCATCTGTCACTGAAGAAGAAGTAGAAGATATTGGATTTATATCCCGCCCTTCACTCTGTATCTCAGAGTAGTCACAAGCTCCTTTTCCTTCCTCCCCCACAACAGACACCCTGTGAGGTGGGTGGGGCTGTGAGACCTCTCCCAGAAGCTGCCCTTTCAAGGACAGAAGCTAAGAGTAGCCCACAATCTCCTTTCCCTTCCTCCCCCACAACAGACACCCTGTAAGGTGGGTGGAGCTGAGAGAGCTCTCTCAGAAGTTGCCCTTTCAAGGACAAAGTCTCAGAGTGGCCTACAATCTCCTTTCCCTTCCTCCCCCACAGCTGACACCATGTGAGGCAGGTGGGGCTGAGACAGCTCTCCCAGAAGTTGCCCTTTCAAGGACAGAATCTCAGAGCGGCCTACAGTCTCCTTTCCCTTCCTCCCGCACCCCTGTGAGATGGATGGGGCTGAGAGAGCTCTCCCAGAAGCTGCTCTTTCAAGGACAGAGTCTCAGAGCGGCCTACGGTCTCCTTTCCTTTCCTCTCCCGCAACAGACACCCTGTGAGGTGGGTGGGGCTGTGAGACTTCTCCCAGAAGCTGCCCTTTCAAGGACAGAAGCACAGAGCGGCCTACAATCTCCTTTCCTTTCCTCTCCCACAACAGACACCCTGCGGGGCTGAGAGGGCTCTCACAGCAGCTGACCTTTCAAGGACAACTCCTGCCAGAGCTATGGCTGACCCAAGGCCATTCGAGCAGCTGAAAGCGGAGGAGTGGAGAATCAAACTCGGTTCTCCCAGATAAGAGTCTGCGCACTTAACCGCTACACCAAACTGGACTGGGCAAGTGAGGTCTAGCAGAACAGACTTGCTACAAGCTTTTGCATGAGCCAACATCCACGCTGAGGCTCGGTGGGAGCGACAGAATCAGGCAGGGAGTCCCAGCTCAGACGCAACAAGGCTTCTCTGGTCCAACAGCCCGCAGACAAGAGGGCCTTGGAATGGCTTCTTCATGGCCGTCCAGCTTGGCCCTGTTGGCCGAACTACAAACAGCTCCTGGGCCAGAAAGCAGTCTTCCCCAACACGCTAGCTCTCTTTCTGCTGCCCTAGCACTGGCCTCGTTCCCAAGCAGTCTGCAAATTGCGGCACTCTTCCTTCCAAGGTTCAGCTCAGCTTCGTGCCAACTCCGTCTCTTGCTTTTGCTACCTGGGCGACACAAAGGTGGGGCTTTGGCCCCTTGCCTGCTTGGTGCGTGAAGCACCTTGTCTTCCTTTGAGCATTAGAGGATTCTGGGTTCTCCGCAGGGCCGGATTAACAATTAGGGGCTCCGGGCCTTTAGGGGCTCCAGGCCAGCTTTCGCCTCTAGTTTCCCCCCTGCTTGCAGCCCTCCCAGCCTGCACATACAGCCAGCAACTGAGCTGCTTTTTGCCCAGCTTACCTGGTGTGGCTGCCGCTGCCGTTGTGGCCAAGTTTGCCTCTCTCTGCCTCTCCCCCGTAGCTTTGTCAAAGGGGCTTTTAAGAAGGTGCCTGCAGGCTGCAGTGGGGGCCATGGGTGGCGGGGCGGGCGCTCCAACCCAGATCATTTGCAAGGTCTGGATGTGCATGGCCAACCACGGCTGACCTGGAAAGAAGTCCTTTTCTCCCTTTCTCGCAATATGAGAACTCGTGGACATTCAATGAAATTGCTGAGCAGTCGGGTTAGAACAGATAAAAGGAAGTCCTTCTTCACCCAAACGGAATTAACGCATGGGACTCACTGCCACAGGAGGTGGTGGCGGCTACAAGGAAAGCCAGCTTCAAGAGGGGATTGGAGAAACATCTGGAGCAGAGGTCCATCAGAGGCTCTTAGCCACAGCGTATTGTTGGAACTCTCTGTCTGGGGCAGTGATGCTCTGTATTGTTGGTGCTTAGGGTGGAGGCGACAGTGGGAGGTCTTCTAGTGTCCTGGCCCCACTGATAGACCTCCTGATGGCACATGTTTTTGTTTTTTTTTGCCACTGTGTGACACAAAGTGTTGGCGTGGATGAGTCATTGGCCTGATCCAACATGGCTTCTCTTATGTTCTTATGTGACACAGAGTGTTGGAGTGGAGGGGCCACTGGCCTGATCCAACAGGGCTTCTCTTATGTTCTTATGTGACACAGAGTGTTGGACTGGATGGGCCATTGGCCTGATCCAACATGGCTTCTCTTATGTTCTTATGTGACACAGAGTGTTGGACTGGATGGGCCACTGGCCTGATCCAACAGGGCTTCTCTTATGTTCTTATGTGACACAGAGTGTTGGACTGGATGGGCCACTGGCCTGATCCAACATGGCTTCTCTTATGTTCTTATGTGACACAAAGGGTTGGACTGGAGGGGCCATTGGCCTGATCCAACATGGCTTCTCTTATGTTCTTATGTTACACAGTGTTGGAGTGGAGGGGCCACTGGCCTGATCCAACATGGCTTCTCTTCTGTTCTTATGTGACACAGATTGTTGGACTGGATGAGCCATTGGCCTGATCCAACATGGCTTCTCTTATGTTTTTATGTGACACAGAGTGTTGGACTGGAGGAGCCATTGGCCTGATCCAACATCACTTCTCTTATGTTCTTAATCAGGCACTGGTTCTTCGAGGATCTCTTGGGCGGTGTGTCCGAATGCAGAAGGGCCCCCTGAATATTCAAAGACATCCACATTCTGCTGAAAGTTTTAATCAGTTCCATCACTCAGCTCACAGTTCATATTGCAAATAAAATGTTGTGCTCCTCTGTGCTGGAAAAAGTGCCGGACTTAATTACCCAAAACTTCCAATAGTAAGGTTTCCTCTTTCTCAAATTTGATGGTGGGGGGAAAGATAGCTTACGCTTTGAAATAAATCATCTTCTCCTTCAGGTTGCTTTCACAGAGGTGACTGGACTACAGAAATACATGTCCCTGCTCAATAGCGCAAGTTGAAAGCTGGACACTTAAATCAATACATGGATTTCCCCTCAAACTCCTTGCGCTTCCAAATTTTAACTCACCCCTAACACAATTTGTCCGCATAGGGGTGGGATGTTATGGCTACCAAGGGGTCTCCCATGGTTAAGATTGAACGCATATAGAATCATATTTCTGGGATCCAAGATCACTGCAGATGGTGACTGTAGCCATGAAATTAAAAAGACGTTTGCTCCTTGGGAGGACAACTATGGTGAATCTAGGCAGTATATTAAAAAGTAGAGACATCACCCTGCCAACAAAATTCCGTATAGTCAAAGCGATGGTATTCCCAGTAGTCATGCATGGCCGTGAGAGCTGGACCATAAGGAAGGCCGAGCGCAGAAGAATAGATGCTTTCGAGCTGTGGTGCTGGAGAAGACTCTTGAGAGTCCCCTGGACTGCAAGAAGATCCAATCAGTCAATCCTAAGGGAAATCAACCCAGACTGTTCCCTGAAAGGTCAGATGCTGAAGCTGAAATACTTTGGCCACCCAATGAGAAGGGAGCACACCCTGGAGAAGACTCTTGAGAGTCTCTTGGACTGCAAGAAGACCAAATCGGTCAGTACTAAGGGAAATCAATCCAGACTGTTCCCTGGAAGGTCAGATGCTGAAGCTCAAATACTTTGGCCACCAATTGAGAAGGGAGCCCTCACTGGAGAAGACCCTGATGCTGGGAAAGACAGAAGGCAAAAGAGGAAGGGGACGGCAAAAGATGAGATGGCTGGACAGCGTTACTGATGTGACTAACATGAATTTGAGCAGACTTCGGGGGCTGGGGAAGACAGGAGGGCCTGGAGTGACATTGTCCATGGGGTCGCAAAGAGTTCATACTGCGACTGAACAACAACAAATTCACATATGTTTTTCCATTGCACGCAGGTACCTGTTTGGGCCAGAGGTTTGCCACAATATGTGATTGGATGATCTGCTTGCAGGCCAGTGGGTCCTTTCTCCGCACAGATTTACAGACATTCTTGTTCCATGGGTTTCGTGGGTGGTAGAACACAATTTGAGTCCAGTGGCGCTTCAAGATCAACAAAGTTGAATGCTGGGTATAAGCTTTGTGGTGCATGGTATCTGAATAAGTGTGCATGCACGGAGGCTTATGTTGTTGTTCAGTTGCACAGCTGAATCCAGCTCTTTGCAACCCCCTGGACCGAGTCACACCAGGATCTTCTGCCTTCCACCATCCTCCGAAGTCTGCTCAAATTTGTGTTAGTTACATCAGTAATGCTGTCCAGCCATCTCCTCTTTTGCCACCCGCTTCTTCTTTTGCCTTCTGCCTTTCCCAGCATCAGGGTCTTCTCCAGGGAGTGCTCCCTTCTCATTGGGTGGCCAAAGCATTTGAGCTTCAGCTTCAGCATCTGACCTTCCAGGGAACAGTCAGGGCTGAGAAGGAAATGACAACCCTCTCCCGTATCCTTGCCAAGCAAACCCCATGGACGGAGGCTTATACATAGAATAAAAATTTGTTGGTCTTGGAGGTGCCACTGGACTCAAACTTTGGACTGATGCTTCGGACCAACCCTGGTACCCTCTTGAATCTCTCAGAAGAAGCATGCATGCACAAGAAAGCTCATACCCAGAATTAAACTTTGTTGGTCTTAAAGGTGCCACTGGATTCAAAATTTATTCTATTGCTTGCCAGGGCTTTTTTTATAACAGGAACTCCTTTGCATATTAAGCCACACACCCTTTGCATATTAAGCCAATCCTCCAAGAGCTTACAGGGCTCTTCTTACAGGGCCCACTGTAAGCTCTTGGAGGAATGGCTACATCAGGCACGTGACCTAATAGGCAGAAGAGTTCCTGCTACAAAGAAGCCCAAATTCAGGGGTGGCCAAACTGTGGCTCTTTCACACATATTATGTGGCTCTTGAAGCCCCCACCGCCCAATCAGCCAGCTTGGAGAAGGCACTTGTCTCTTTGAATCCTTCCTCCAAGCCAAGCCAGCTGTTTTTGTTAAAGTTGTTTTCTTTCCACTTCTCCCTCCCTCCATCCTCCCTCCCGCCATCTATTTGCCTTCTCTCCTTCCTTCCGTCTTTCCTGTCTTGTGGCTCTTAAACGTTTGAGGTTCGTGTCGTTTGTGGCTCTCAAACATCTGACATTTATACCGTGTGGCTTTTACGCTCAACGAGTTCGGCCACCTATGATAGAGCGGGTTCTCTGCAATGATGAGGTGAGGCGGTAGTGCACATCGCTCTTTTATTGAACACAGGCATGGTATAGCGCTGCCTTAGAAGACTTAAAACTGGGCCGACGGGGCCAGCTCTTATATACACACAGAGTTCCTGTGCTAGCATGCTATTGGAGCATTCAAACCAGCAGGGAGCTCATGATTGGAGCAGGGCAGTAGAATTTGGATCCTACGGCCTATTGTATCTGAGTCCCCAAGGTCAGTCCCGCAGGATCCAATGAGCCAGGCAAGAACTCCATATCATAGATACAATTCTAGTCACATATACAACACCACCCCTAGAAGAAGAAGAAGAAGATATTGGATTTATATCCCGCCCTCCACTCCGAAGAGTCTCAGAGCGGCTCACAATCTCCTTTACCTTCCTCCCCCACAACAGACACCCTGTGAGGTGGGTGGGGCTGGAGAGGACTCTCACAGCAGCTGCCCTTTCAAGGACAACCTCTGCCAGAGCTATGGCTGACCCAAGGCCATTCTAGCAGGTGCAAGTGGAGGAGTGGGGAATCAAACCCGGTTCTCCCAGATAAGAGTCTGCACACTTAACCACTACACCAAACTGGCTCTCCCTGCGCTAATTGCCTCAGGGGTGGAGAAACAGTGGCTCTCCAGATGTTTTTTTGCCTACAACTCCCATCAGCCCCAGCCATCATGGCCAATGGCTGGGGCTGATGGGAGTTGTAGACAAAAAACATCTGAAGAGCAACCGTTGGCCACCCCTGTGCTATATCTTCTCCCCCCACAACAAACACCCTGTGAGGCGGGTGGGGCTGAGAGAGCTCTCCCAGAAGCTGCCATTTCAAGGACAGAGTCTCAGAGGGTCCTACAATCTCCTTTATCTTCCTCCTGCACAACAGACACCCTGTGAGGTGGGTGGGGCTGAGAGGACTCTCACAGCAGCTACCCTTTCAAGGACAACTCCTGCGAGAGCTATGGCTGATCCAAGGCCATTCCAGTAGATGTAAGTGGAGGAGTGGGGACTCAAACCCGGTTCTCTCAGAAAAGAGTCCGCACACTTAACCACTACACCAAACTGGTTCTCTTTAACTTTAACTCTAAATGCATTCTGCCAGCTGGCTTGGCTTGGAGAATTGATTTAAGAGGCAAATGCCTTCTCCAACAGAGTGGGTGGGAGCTTTGAGATCCACACAATGCGTGTGAAAGAGCCACCGTTTGGTCACCCCTGGTTTATTTATTTTTCAGTATTAATATTGTATTAAGTGCGCATATAGCAACATAGTTATACATCTCAAATAAATACACTTTGTTTTTTTGCTTATTACCTTCTACAAATTGAACTGAATCCTAACAACAAATAAATAGACCCCTTCCTCTTCGCCTTATTTCCTTTCTTTACCCGATTTCACCCCATCCCCATACCACTGTTCCTGATTCTTATTCTAACCATAATTATATTCTTTCTTTTGTTTCCAAAACTTCTTTACTTCTTCACGGACTTCCATCTTTTCATACTTAATTTTTAAAACTTTAGCTATCTTCTCTCATGCCTGCAAAAGAAAGCTGGACAGGTTTACCTCCAGAACTGGGTGCTGCAAAAAAATCTCTGCAGTCGGAGGTCTGGGGGGGGGGCACACCCACCACCCCCTTGCTAATCCATTGGCTTTAACAATTCATTTCTCATTTCCATTTATCATATCTTTATTTTATCTTCTAACTATATACATATTCTCCTATTAATTCTCCTCAAAAAAGGAAAGGTCCCCTGTGCAAGCACCAGTTGTTTTCGACTCTGGAGTGACATTGCTTTCACAATGTTTTCATGGCAGACTTTTTACGGGGTGGTTTGCCATTGCCTTCCCCAGTCATCTACACTTTCCCCCCAGCAAGCTGGGTACTCATTTTGCCTACCTGAAAACCCAGCTTCCGCCGGAGATCGAACTCAAGTCGTGAGCAGAGCTTAGGACTGCGGTACTGCAGTTTTAACACTCTGTGCCATGGGGCTCTTAATTCTCCTCAAGAAAACATAATTTCCTGATTCAAAGCATAATATCCCAATTCAGACTCTTCCAGACCCCTGGTTTATAACAACTAAATGAGAAGTTTCATTGCAGAACCTTGTTTGGACTTGGCTTTGGGGACCCAGGGACTTTACTTTGGGGACTCACCCCTAAGTGGACAGATATTTGTGTTTGCTAACTCAGTCTTTTGGAACTCTGAGACATGGGGGAAGGGATCTTATTACATAGTTTGTATATGCAAAAAAAATTGGCACATTCTCTTGTGGTGAGAAAATTACCTAATGTAATAGCATTTCGATATACGCAGTCTTGGAGCGTTTGAGAGTTGGCATGGCATTGTATTCTTGGATGTTACTCTAGGCGCTGCGTGCTTTTTGTAGCTGTCGCATGTGGAGATCGCACCCTTCTCTGTGGAATTTTAATTTTACTAGAAGGATAAAACCGGAGAACATGCGGAGAGATTTTTAAAAACCTTTTAAAGAAAGAGCGAAGGGAAGGGGAAATGGGGAAGAGGATGGGGATATAAAAAGCTTCCTTTTCCCCCCCTGGAACAAATATAATTTTGATTACAAAATTTTCCTTGCTTGCCATTACAAACGCGAAATCTCTCTCCTTGCATTCCCTTGAAGCATATTTCTAAATCAGAATAGCCACAAATCATCAAGTCATCCTTCTCTATTTCATGCAAAAAGCCGAGGAAGGGGCTTCCAGTCTCATAAATGGCTCAGTTGACTTCTCCTGAATTGTTATTCACTCACAGTAGAGATGGAAGGCTTTTGTAACCAGGCCCAAAGCGAAGCTCTTGCTTGTTACGACACGTACAGCCAAATGACCACCCTTAGAACAGCAGGAAGAGCGCATCAGGATGATGAAGGCATGACCAACACATATACTGGGGAAAATCTATTTGGACATATCCCAGGAACCTTGGACAGGTACCTTCTATATCAGGGGTGTCAAACATGCAGCCCGGGGGCCAAATCAGGCCCCCAGAGCACTCCGATCAGGCCCCTGAGCAACTGGCTGTCGTCTGCTTCCTTCTCCCTCTCTCTTGCTTTCTTCTGCATCTCAGCTTGCTTTGCCAGGCTTGCCCAATTGCACAGGAGCTACAGAGCAAAACCTCTATTTTCTCCATTGGCTGAGGCTCCTCCCTTGGGGAGGAAGGAGGGAGGAATAGCTCACTTTGCCAGGCTAGCCCAATTGCACAGGAGCTGCGCATGTTCCCCAGAGAGCACTGCATTCAGGGACACAAAACCTACTATCCATCCCTGGACCAAAGGAGGCCAAGCTATGCTCCACATGGGCTAGGGCCTTCTCGGTGGCAGCACCAGAAATGTGGAATGCTCTCCCCGAGGCCATAAGGGCCCTGTAGGATCTTTCTACTTTCCGCAGGGCCTGCAAAACTGAACTGTTCCGACAGGCCTTTAATATCTAACCGGGAGAGGACTGCCACCCCACATCATTATAGAGCTACGATACTATATGATCACCATCAAGAAAGAAGAATGTGCCTATATTGGTTTAAAACAATTTTATTCCAGTAACATATAGTAACAATCAGTTATTTGCATTATTAATTACTTAAGAACATAAGAGAAGCCATGTTGGATCAGGCCAACGGCCCATCCAGTCCAACACTCTGTGTCACACAGTGGCAAAATTTTTTATATATACACACACACTGTGGCTAATAGCCACTGATGGACCTGTGCTCCATATTTTTATCTAAACCCCTCTTGAAGGTGGCTATACTTGTGGCTGCAACCACCTCCTGTGGCAGTGAATTCCACATGTTAATCACCCTTTGGGTGAAGAAGGACTTCCTTTTATCCGTTTCAACCTGTCTGCTCAGCAATTTCATCGAATGCCCACGAGTTCTTGTATTATGAGAAAGGGAGAAAAGTACTTCTTTCTCTACTTTCTCCATCCCATGCATTATCTTGCAAACCTCTATCATGTCACCCCGCAGTCGACGTTTCTCCAAGCTAAAGAGCCCCAAGCGTTTCAACCTTTCTTCATAGGGAAAGTGTTCCAGCCCTTTAATCATTCTAGTTGCCCTTTTCTGGACTTTCTCCAATGCTATAATATCCTTTTTGAGGTGCGGCGACCAGAACTGCACACAGTACTCCAAATGAGACCGCACCATCGATTTATACAGGGGCATTATGATACTGGCTGATTTGTTTTCAATTCCCTTCCTAATAATTCCCAGCATGGCGTTGGCCTTTTTTATTGCAAACGCACACTGTCTTGACATTTTCAGTGAGTTATCTACCACGACCCCAAGATCTCTCTCTTGGTCAGTCTCTGCCAGTTCACACCCCATCAACTTGTATTTGTAGCTGGGATTCTTGGCCCCAATGTGCATTACTTTGCACTTGGCCACATTGAACCGCATCTGCCACGTTGACGCCCACTCACCCAGCCTCAACAGATCCCTTTGGAGTTCCTCACAATCCTCTCTGGTTCTCACCACCCTGAACAATTTAGTGTCATCTGCAAACTTGGCCACTTTTTTTTATCTATCCCATATATTACTTTTCTAACCCCCCCTCCCGCCGTTACTTGACCCCCGCCAGTGTTGTATACTTAAAATACTAAGTATAGTATTTGGGGACCTGGGGACTAATAAAACAAAAATTTCTATTTTTCTTTCTTTTAAGACTTAATCATTATCAAAAATTGTCCAATGTCCTTTTATTTTCCACTCTTTTCCTATATAACTTCTAAACTTCTTCCACTCCAACTTAAAAGTTTCTAGATCATAGTCTCTTAAAATTCTTGTCAATTTGTCCATTTCACTCCATGTTATAACTTTTATAATCCAATCCCATTTCTCTGGTATTCTCTCTTGCTTCCACAACTGCACATACAATGTCCTAACAGCTGAGAGCAAGTGCCAAATTATAGTTCTATCTTCTTTTGGAAATGTTTCCATATATAATCCCAACAGAAAAGTCTCTGCAACTTTCTTGATTTCATATCCCAAGATCCTAGATATTTCTTGTTGAATCATCTGACAATACTTTTTTGCTCTTTCATAAGTCCACCACATATGGTAAAAAGGACCTTCATGTTTTTTACACTTCCAACATTTATCTGGCATCTTATTGTTCATCTTTGCCAACTTTTTAGGAGTTATATACCATCTATACATCATTTTAAAACAGTTCTCTTTAATACTATGACATGTTGAAAGCTTTATAGAATTCTTCCAAAGATATTCCCAAATTTCCATCTGTATTTCTTTATTTACATTAATTGCCCACAATCATTTGAGATTTCACAACTTCATTTTCTGTAGACCACTTCAAAAGCAGTTTATATAGTTTTGAGATTAATTTTTCATTATCTCCAAGCAGAACTATTTCCATTTCTGTTTGTTCTTTTCTTATTCCTTCCGTTTTGATGTCTTTTTCCACCAAGCTCTTTATTTGTTGCATTTGAAACCAGTCATATTTATTATTCAACTCTTCCACAGTTTTCAGCTCTATTTTACCACCTTGTATTTTTAATAGCTGATTATATGACAACCACTTTTCTTCACCCATTTAAGCTGTTATTTTTATCACTTCTGCTGGCACTATCCATAACGGTTTTCTCTCATCACCATATTTCTTATATTTTATCCATGTATTCAGCAAATTATTTCTTATATAATGGTGAGAGAAAAAACCATCCATCTTTTTTTTCCATAGTACATATAAGTGTGCCAACCGAATTTATTTCCATGACCTTCCAACGCCAAAGGTTTTCTGTTTAATAGCATCACCCATTCTTTTATCCACACTAAGCAGACTGCTTCATGATATAGTTTTAAATCTGGTAACTGGAATCCTCCTCTCTCTTTTGCATCTATTAAAATTTTCATTTTAATCCTTGGTTTCTTCCCAGCCCACACAAATTCTGAAATCTTCCTCTGCCATCTGTTAAACTGTTTGCTGTCCTTCACAATCGGAATAGTTTGAAATAAATACATTGTTCTTGGTAAAATATTCATTTTAATTGCAGCTATTCTTCCCAGCAATGACAAATTAAGTTTATTCCATTTTATCATGTCATTTATTTTACGCCATAGCTTCTCATAATTATTTTTAAACAAATCGATATTCTTCATTGTTATCTCCACACCCAAATATTTTACCTTCGAAGTAACTTCACATCCCGTTAGCTTTTGTAACTCCTTTTGTTTACTTACTTGCATATTTTTACATAAAATGTTTGATTTTTCTTTATTTATATAAAATCCCACCAGTTCTCCATATTCTTGTATTTTAGCTAACAGCAAGGGTGTTACTTGAGTGGGATTTTCATTTATAAACATTATATCATCTGCAAGTGCTCTATATTTATAAGTAAATCCTTTTATTTTTAATCCTTCTATTTTTTGTCCTCTTGAATTTGCATCAACAAAATTTCAAGTGACATTATAAACAACATTGGAGAGAGCGGACATCCTTGTCTTGTACCTTTACTAATTATCATATCTTCTGTAAGGTCTGCATTTATACATAGCCTTGCACGTTGTTCAGTATATATTGCTTTTATCATCCTTATAAAGTCTTCACCCAACTCCATTTTCTCCATAACTGCAAACATAAAGTCCCAGTTTAGATTATCAAATGCTTTCTCTGCATCCGCGAAGAATAATGCTACTTCCTTTTCTGGATGTCTTTCACAATATTCTACAATATTTACAACAGTTCTAATATTGTCCCTTATCTGTCTTTTGGGAAGAAACCCCGCTTGATCTTCCTTTATAAAGTTTATCAAATATTGCTTAAGTTGTTCTGCCAGTATTCTTGTGTATATTTTATAGTCATTATTCAATAATGAAATCGGTCTATCTTTATCTTCTTTTGGAATTAACGAAATCACTGCTTCCTTCCATGTATTTGGTATTTTACCTTTTAATCTTATCATGTTCATCAGTTTTTGTAGTTTTGGTATTAATTCCTCTTTATAGGTTTTAAAAAAACTTAGCTGTATATCCATCTGGCCCAGGTGCCTTTCCAATTTTCATTGCATTAATCGCTGCTTCAATCTCTATTCTTTCAATTGGCGCATTCAAAACTTTTTTCCTATTTTCTGTTAAGGGTACTATTTTAATATTTTGTAAATACAGTTCCATCTTTTCTTTCTTTATTTTAACACCATTAAATAGTTTAGTATAATATTTAAAAAATTCTCTTTTTATTCCTTCTTGATCCACCATCTCTCTTCCATCAGCCACAATCTTACTAATAATTTTACTTTCTCTCTTTTTTTCAATTGCCAGGCCAGGTACTTTCCAGGTTTATTTGCTCCCTCAAAAGACTTTTGCTGTAATTTTTTCAAATTCCATTCCAGTTCTTTATTTAACAGATGTCTCATTTGTGTTTGTAATATTGTAATCTCCCTCATAATTTTCTTTTTCCCTGGCCTTTTCCTTAATCCACCTTCTTTTTTCTTTATTTCATTTTGGATGTCCAACATCTGTTTATCTTTTGCCCTCTTAACTTTATTGTTCGACGTTATCAATATTCCTCTCATTACTGCCTTATAGGCATTCCACACCGTCTGGAATTCAATATCTTCTCTGTCGTTTATTTGGAAGAAAGCTTTGGTCTTGTTTTCTAGAGATGTCACTATTTCTTTATTCTGTAATAAATCTTCATTTAATCTCCATCTTCTTGATTTTTTCAACGAATTTGTAATCCACATTATTGGGTTATGATCAGCTCCTATTTTAGGCAAAATCTCAATTTTCTTTAAGGCCCAAATCTTTAGTGCCCCACAACATGTCAATTCTAGAAAAAGAATTATGTCTTACTGAAAAAAAGGTATAGTCCCGTACATTTAAAAACACTGAAAATTTTGTTTTAACCAATTTAAAATTTAACTATCAGGTTCAAAATATTAGACCTTGCTTTTCCCAACAAGCCTAATTTCACCGTCCTCAGAGCCTCCTAGGCTGAGATATTAATTTTTAAAGTTTTTATTTCTTTCAAAATGGCGGTCGCGACTTTCTACTTCCCTTTAATTTTTTTTCTTTTTTTCCTTTGAAAGCTTCTGAAATCTAATATTAACAATAATGTCCAATAGTATTTATCTTTTCATCACCACCTCAATTATTTGCAACGATTTTTAATGTCCTGGACACCTTAAAAATATTATTTTAATTTTGACCTCCTTGTAATGGCTGCCAATGTTTTTCTATGATATTATAATACTAGAGTAGGCTCTTCATCTAATGCTTCCTGCTTTACTTGCCACCAAATCCCGTTTTCGCTGGTAGAGAGATCTCACGATACTTGACGTACTTCCTGTGTTGACTGTGTACGCTGCAGGACTGTGACGATGGTGCTCTTTTTTCAAAACTGCAAGTAGACCAAACAATAAATCCTTCTCACTTTTTAGCACTGTCCTTTAAATTTAAAAAGTCCAAATTTCACCTCTTCATCCCTTCTTCTTTCAAGCTTTATAGATTTCCATTTCCCACCTTCTGAATTTATTCTGTTTAACTTTAAATAGTCCCGGAATGAAAAATAGTAATCTGTACCTTTTCTGCAAATTATCCAGATCAACACCCGTCTTGTATAGCTTTAGATGTTTAGTAATGTCCAAGAAGCTTAGGATTCTGTCGAGCTTATGTAAAATAAATGACTCTGGAAACTTCTGCAGATGATGAAAATGCAACTTCTCTCTGGAGACCCCTCAAAGGAGCCCCCCACCCCCCAGGATTCCCTTTTAGCCAAGGTAAATCTCCTCAAAGTTTTCTGTGCATATCTTGGACTAATCTCTGACTGAGAAAAGTAGGCAGTAGGCATTAGTTTGCCTTCCACTACCCCGAACAGAAGTTCCAGCCTGCTCCCTTTATGAGAAGCAGCTCAGCTCGGCATTTTCCTATCCCGGAAGTCCAGAAGAACGCGCCTATATTGAAGTGGTTCAGCACCACGGGATGGTTTTAATTATAACTGTACTTTATTGGTTTTAAATTGTAAATATAAATGTCTGAACTGACTGTTAGCTGCCCTGAGTCCACTTGCGGAGAGAGCAGGATGGAAATTTAAGGTAATAAATAACAGAGCAAATCCTCTGTTTTCTCCATTGGCTAAGGCTCCTCCCTTAGTGAGGAAGGCGGGAGGCAGAGCTTTTCTTGCCAGGCACAGCAGAGCTACTGAGCCAAGCCTCTCTTCCTTCTATTGGCTGAGGCTCCTCCCCCTCTTGGTCCCCTGGGGAAGCAAGGGAAGAGCCAGAGCTTCCTTTGCCCAGTTCCTTGGCTCCCATGAGAGAGATACAAAGGAAGCACCTTAAAGACTGAGTGCTAATATTTTAAAGATGTTTTAAGGTTTTTTTATATTATTATTGTGTTTGTCTGTTTCCTTTATATAGTTTATATCTCTGCTACCTAATCACAAATAGGTACACACATGGCCCAGCCCAACCCGACATGGCCCGGCTCAACAAGGTCTTATTTATGTCAGATTCGGCCCTCATAACAAATTCGACACCCCTGTTCTATATAGATCCAGATGGGCAGCTGTGTTGGCTTGAAGCAATAGAACAAAGTAGGAGTCCAGTAGCACATTTAAGAACAACAAAGTTTTCTTCAGAATGTACGTTTCGTACGCATGCTTACTTCGTCAAACCATGGAATGGGGTACAGTGAGCAGAACTACATATAGCTGATGGGCAATGTTCCCTCTAAGCTGCAGTCTTGTGAGCAAAAATTCTACTTTGTGAGCTATTGGCATTAAAGTTGTGAGCCACTGCAGAAATTATTGTGCTCTGGGGTCATCCTTGCTGAGCTAAGGCAAAAATCTGTGAGCTGAAGGCTACAAATCTGTGATTTAAGGTAATAGTCACGCTAACTCAGCTTAGAGGGAACACTGGTGGTGGGCAGGGGTTAAGAATGCAAAGAGGCACAAAGTTAGAATCCAGTGGCAAAAGAGTGAAATCAATAAATTGCAAGAACACTTGGCCCGGATAGTATTTGCGTGGGAAACCAATAAAACAGTAACACGTCAGCATGGGAGAATAACGGTGAGAGTGTCATAAGGCAATAAATGCAGTCTGTTAATTGCTCTATTGCTTGCTAGGCTGGGTTAAACTGAGGACATGTCTTGCCCGGAGATGTTCCTTCCATGTTCCTTCAGGTATTTTCTATTTGTGACTCAAGAGCCATGAACTTTGCAACCCGAGAAGCCCCTTTGCCTCAGTCCTGGCACCATCTCTGTAGAATTCGAGGGTTATATGAACTCTGTCGTCAGGATCTGTGTCAGGGACGCTTGACAAACTAGGCGAATGCCTAGGGCCAGGGGTGGAATTCTAGCGGGAGCTCCTTTGCATATTTGGCCACGCCCCTCTGATGTAGCCAATCCTCCAAGAGCTTACAAAAAAGAGCCTTGTAAGCTCTTGGAAGATTGGCTACATCACAGGGTGTGGCCTAATATGCAAAGGAGCTCGTGCTAGAATTCCACCCCTGCCTTAGGCGTCGGCTCGCTGGAAACACTGGAATGGGCGCCCCCCTCGTGTGACACATTGACGTTATCAGTGCAGTGGGGTGGCGGCCATGGAGTGTTTTTAGAAACTCACTGTGGCTTCTGATTGGCCCCTGGAAATCTGAGGAGCCGTGCAGATTAAAATAACATTGTTTGGGTGGCAAGCTGTTGGTTTTATTCTCTTTGGTGCCTCTACCTAAAAAAACAGCCCCCCCCCCCCCACCAGAGCCCAAGATACCCACAGATCTAATTCTTCATTAGGCCATATGCGAATTGGTCTCCATAGGGAACAATGGAGTGTTCAGCAGACATTTCCCTCCCCCCGCCCCCGCTGATAACCCTGGAGTAGGGGGAGGGCCTCCAAACTGGGGGATCCCCTGCCCCCACCTGGGGATTAAGTAACCCAATATCAATAGAGAATCACAGATAAATGACTAGCAAGGGAGCCCCTAAGGGTTCTGTGATTAAACCAGCCTCCAATGTGCTCAACAAATTCTCATTAAAGTTTATAACAGAAACAGAAACAAACACTTAGAGCAATAAATTGTACATAAGATGAAATCATACAATATGCATGGTTAGGCTTCCCAATCCCCCAGGTCCCAGCGGGGGATTCCCCGTTTTTACAGGCTTCTCCCCTCCCCCAGCCAGCTGGCCGGCGGGGGAAGCCCCACCCCCCACAGTCACCATGTCGTTTTAGAGCTCCTGCAGGTCTGTTTTTAAAATATGTGCCTTTAAGGCTGAGCGGGAAGCAGGAAACAGGAAGGGCTTCAGAAAACAGCCCCTCCTTCTGTTTTGCTTTCGGTTTCAGATCAAGTAAAATTCTGCAGGAACAAGACCCAGTAAGTATTTGTGTGTGTGAGAGAGGAAGGGGGCAGGGGATTCCCTGGTTTGGAGGCCCTTCCCCCGCTTTAGAAAGTGTGTGTGGGGGGGAGGGAAATGTCTACTGGGCACTCTGTTATTCCCTATGGAGAATGATTCCCATAGGGAATAATGGGGAATTGTTCCGCGGGTATGGGGGGGCCTATGTTTTGAGGTAGAGGCACCAAATTTTTAGTATAGCATCTAAAGCCTCTCCCCAAATTACCCCCCAAGTTTCAAAACGATTGGACCAGGAGGTCCAATTCTATGAGCCCCAAAAGATGGTGCCCCTCTCCTTCATTATTTCCTATGGAAGATAGGCATTTAAAAAGGTGTGCTGTCCCTTTAAATGTGATGGCCAGAACTCCCTTGGAGTTCAAATATGCTTGTCACACCCGTGCTCCTGGCTCCACCCCCAAAGTCCCCAGATATTTCTTGAATTGGACTTGGCAACCCTATGCATGGTCCTTAGAAAGGACAAAATAGGTGACGTTCAACCATATGCACAGTCTTTCTTGGGACCAATACTGCTTCAAATGGTTTCAACCAAGAACTGGCAAAGTAGAGTCTTCTTCACAAATCAAACTGCTGTAGAAAAAAAGCCAACAGTAGCAGACAGCTACGAAGGCGGCGCCCCTCTGCCTCCGTTTCTCTGAAGCTTCCACAGGCTTCATGCAGAAAATTACAAAACTGACAATGGAACTCACTCCTTCAAGCGCAATGTAAGTGATGTTTGTAATGTGGTGCTTATTTGAGGCTGGCTTAATCACAGAACCCTTAGGGGCTCCCTTGCTACCCACCTGGGGATTGGCAACCCTACTCACATCGGCTGAAGGAGAACAGGATTTCCGTACCTCCCAGCTCAAACCTTGAATTGCTCAAGAGGCAGGGTGGAACTACCAAACGCTCGCCGCAGCGATGTACGGACAGCGCAGACCTTGAGTGGGATTAATACGGTCACGTATTTTCTCATTGTGAGACTTTTTCAGTGCATAAGGACACAGGGAGGAAAAAGACACAAACACGTTCTGGATTCGACGGAGATTGCATACCGAAAAAGCTTCCTAGCCAATTGTTCTGTTCCATTATTGTTCCAGTCCTTCTATGTATAGTCTTATTGTAAAGGTTCCCGGATGCCCTTGAGCTGATATTCTTTCGATGCCTATCTTCATGTGGAGAATGCTGAGATACTGAACGCTAATGTAACACACACACACACACGGGTTTTGTGCCAATTTTTGTTACACGCTCTCCTTTTATTTTTTGGGTGCCGGTTGCATTTATTCAATAGTTCTCCTTTTTCTCTGGATCTCCCTTTGTACTTGGGTACTTCTTTTGTTGGTGTATTGGTAGCGCAACCTTTTATCCTTTCCCTCACTTTTCTCACAGGCGCATAGCAACTGCCGGCAACGGTATTGTAAAGCTCTGCCGGGGCTCCGTTTGACTCAAGACCGCGGCATGCGGGAGGGGCTTTTGTTGGGTTGCCAACCTCCAGGTGAGTCGGGACAAGCAAAACTAGATAACTAAGCAAAAAATGTACAGATTATAATTCTATGAATCAGTGTCAATCTTCATATGAATCCCAGTTCAAAATTATGAGAGCTATATAAGGATTAATCAGTCCTCTCAAAATCTTAAACCCATCCAGTTTTACATGATGAAGAAGAATTGCAGATTAATACCCCGCCCTTATCTCTGAATCAGAGACTCAGAGCGGCCTACAATCTGCTTTCTCTTCCTCCCCCACAACAGACACCCTGTGAAGCGGGTGGGGCTGAGAGGGCTCTCCCAGAAGCTGCCCTTTCAAGGACAGAGTCTCAGAGCAACCTACAATCTCCTTTCCCTTCCTCCCCAACAACAGACACCCTGTGAAGCGGGTGGGGCTAAGAGGGCTCTCCCAGAAGTTGCCCTTTCAAGGACAGAGTCTCAGAGCGGCTTACAATCTCCTTTCCCTTCCTCCCCAACAACAGACACCCAGTGAGGTGGGTGGGGCTGAGAGAGCTCTCCCAGAAGCTGCCCATTCAAGGACAGAGTCTCAGAGCAGCCTACAATCTCCTTTCCCTTCCTCCCCACCAACAGACACCCTGTGAAGCGGGTGGGGCTGAGAGGGCTCTCCCAGAAGTTGCCCTTTCAAGGACAGAGTCTCAGAGCAGCCTACAATCTCCTTTCCCTTCCTCCCCAACAACAGACACCCAGTGAGGTGGGTGGGGCTGAGAGAGCTCTCCCAGAAGTTGCCCTTTCAAGGACAGAGTCTCAGAGCGGCCTACAATCTCCTTTCCCTTCCTCCCCAACAACAGACACCCAGTGAGGTGGGTGGGGCTGAGAGAGCTCTCCCAGAAGCTGCCCTTTCAAGGACAGAGTCTCAGAGCGGCCTACAATCTCCTTTCCCTTCCTCCCCACCAACAGACACCCTGTGAAGCGGGTGGGGTGAGAGAGCTCTCCCAGAAGCTGCCCTTTCAAGGACAACCTCTGCCAGATCTATGGCTGACCCAAGGCCATTCCAGCAGCTGCAAGTGGAGGAGTGGGGAATCAAACCAGGTTCTCCCAGATAAGAATCCTCACACTTCACCACTACACCCAACTGGCCCAGGTCTTCCTTTCCACTTTTCTTCCACTTTTCCTATAAAGCAGGGGTGTCGAACTCATTTGTTATATAAATGAGGCTTTGTTGAGCCGGGCCATGACAAGCTGGGCCATGTGTGTACCTATTTAAGATTAGGTAGCAGATATATAAATTTTATAAAGAACACAGACAAACACAAATTTAAAAACTTAAAACATGCTTAAAACATGAGTACTTAAGGGTGTTTTCTTTGTAATTCTCTCATGGCATCCAGGGAACTGGGCAAAGGAAGCTTTCCTTCCTTCCCCAGGGGACTGGGGAGGGAGCCTCAGCCAATAGAAGGAAGAGAGGCTTGGCACAGTAGCTCTGCTGTGCAATTGCGAGAGCCCGGCAAAGCAAGCTATTCCTCCCCAAGGGAGGAGCCTCAGCCAATGGAGAAAATAGAGGTTTTGCTCTGTAGCTCCTGTGCAATGGAGTAAGCCTTGCAAAGCAAGCTGAGATGCAGAAGGAAGCAAGATAGAAGGAAGCAGATGACAGCCAGAAGGAAGCAAGATAGAAGGAAGCAGATGACAGCCAGTTGCTCGGGGGCCTGAAAGGAGCCCTCCGGAGGCCTGATTCAGCCCCCAAACTGCATGTTTGACACCCCTTCTAAAGTGCTTGCACAGCCTGAACCTGAAATAAAGCTTGTGCAGGTTTTGATGTGATGTCTTCATCATGCCAGCATTTAGAAATCATTTGGGAGCTGGATGTGCACAGAATGCCAAACACACCATGTATTTTAGCCCCGAGTCTGACTTCTGAAAGCTAATGGCATAATACATTGTGTGAGTCTTCTGGCTGCCTGTGGACTTTTCTTCTGTCTCTCTTATTATAGCTGCTAGGCAGTGTTCCCTCTAAGTTGAGTTCATGTGAGCTTGCCCACAGTTTTTTAGCGTCTGGCTCACACATTTCCGTCTTAGCTCAGGAAAAATGGCTCCAGAGCAAATTAATTTATGCAGTAGCTCACAATTTTAAAGCCAGTAGTAGAAGAAGAAGATATTGGATTTATAAAGGTAAAGGTAGTCCCCTGTGCAAGCACCAGTCGTTTTCGACTCTGGGGTGACATTGCTTTCACAACATTTTCACGGCAGACTTTTTACGGGGTGGTTTGCCATTGCCTTCCCCAGTCATCTACACTTTCCCCCCAGCAAGCTGGGGACTCATTTTACCGACCTCGGAAGGATGGAACGCTGAGTCAACCTGGAGCCGGGTACCTGAACCAGTTTCCGCTGGGATCAAACTCAGGTTGTGAGCAGAGGGCTCCGACTGCAGCACTGCAGCTTTACCACTCTGCGCCACGGGGCTCTTTGTATTGGTTTTATATCGTGCCCTATTCTCTGAATCTCAGAGTCTCGGAGCGGTCACAATCTCCTTTCCCTTCCCCTCCCCAGAATTCTATGGGGCAGGTGGGGTTGAGAGAGCTCTCCCAGAAGCTGCCCTTTCAAGGACAACTCCTGCAGAGAGCTATGGCTGACCCAAGGCCATTCCAGCAGGTGCAAGTGGAGGAGTGGGGAATCAAACCTGGTTCTCCCAGATAAGAGTAAGTACACTTCACCACTACACCAAACTGGCTCTCAACGGAGTATACTGAAGTAGATCACAAAGCAGAATTTTTGCTCACAAGACTCCACAGTTTAGAGGGAGCGTTGGTGCTCAGGTCTTGCCTATCCTGCCACCTTGTGCACGTTAAACAGTTCAGCTATATGCAGGGGTCATTTAGTAGAAAGAGATGCTGGAGCTCATTAGCACAACTCATTTGCATATGCCACATACTTCTGACATCACAGACGGTGCACTCAGTTATATCATCTCAGCATCTACCTTCAAATACCGTATATACTCGAGTATAAGCCGAGTTTTTCTGCCCAAATTTTGGGCAGAAAAACCCCCTCCTCGGCTTATACTCGAGTCACTATTCTATCCGGCCTCCCCTCCCCGGCAGGGCTCCGGAGCATCGCGCATACCTTCCGGCCAGTCCCAGCTCGGGGCGGGGGAAGCGGCGTCCGACCCTCGCCTGCTCGAGGCTTCTCCTGCTGCTCCACGTGCCACGGGCAGCAGCAGGAAGCAGAAGGCGGCGGCGGGCAGCAGGAGGAGGAGGAGGCGGAGGCGGCGGCGTTGTGCGCCCAGTGGCCGCATCCCTGCGCTCGGCAGCAGCGCCCTGGTCCGGCCTTGGCGGCGAGGGAGGGGGGGAGAAAGAGAGAGGCTTCGTGCGCGCGCCCCCTCTGGGGCACTGACGGGGGAGGCGCTGATGCCCTCTTCCTTCAGGCAGCTGGCGGCTTCCTACTGCAGAAGCCTCCCCCCTCCCTCCCTCCCCTGTCGGGGGGAGACGCCTGCGCTGGGTTCCCAAACGTGAAAGTCGGGGATGACATGTGTGTGGTGCAGGGAAAGAAGGGGGCGGGGGGGGGGGCGCCCGGCTGCTGTGCCATTGAGAGCCGCGCTGATTCAGAAAAAAAGAGGCCCTCCTTTCCCTCCCTCCCTTTCCTCCCTCTGCACGCGCCTAGGTTGCCTAAATCAGCGGGCTGGGGAGGCCCTCCCCCTATCGGAGCGAGGCAGGGGAACGCAGCAATCAAGGTGTCTTTGTGCCGCTGGCGGGAAGCGCGGAGGGGAGGGGGCGGGAGGCCAGCAGAGCGGGTTTGGCGCACGTGCTGACGTGCATCGACCCGGGTGTCTGTGGCGGAGGAACCGACCGACCGGGCGCCTGCGACGACGCGGCTGCGTTGGACTGCCAGACCCTGGGTGCGTTGGAGAGGCAAACCGGTTAGGCACGCCGAGGCAGCGTGAGGGGGAGGCGGGCCGACGACCGGCCATCCCGTCAGGTCAGGAATGGAGGGGGGTCACAGGGATCAGGAGGAGGGGGGGAGGCTGATGCGTTTTACAAGTCAAAAAATGGGAGACCCCCTCCCCACGAAGGGCTTGCTCTAAAACAAGGGCATGTATGCGTCTGTTCTGTTTCTGTTCTAATTTTATCTCCCCCCCCCCCTCAAAAAAGTGTAAATAATAATAATAATGTAGATTTTATAACTGGAAATATTCAGCCTTTGGTGAGCCAGGATCAGGACCGGTGTTTCCTGTAAGGTGAGTTAGCGTGAGCTGGTTCACAGATAGTTAGCCTCTGGCTCACACATTTTTGTCTTAGCTCAGGAAGTATTACCCCAGAGCACACTCATTTATGCAGTAGCTCACAACTTTAATGCCAGTAGCTCACAAAGTAGAATTCTTGCTCACAGGACTTTGCAGCTTAGAGGGAACGCTGATCAGGACCACTCTCCAGCAAGACTTTGGTGGGGCTTTTTTCCTCTGAAGCTTTGAGTAAAGAGCAATGCTGTTAGGCATTGTGGGGTGTGGGGGCCAGTGTTCCAAGTGCAGAATGTAGCACTGTTTAGAGTCGCACTGGATCAAGGAGTATCCATCTCATGTTCAGCATCCTGTTTCCACCAATGACCAGGAAAATCCAGCCAGGAAGCCCACAACCTGGACACAACCTGGAGCCCACAACCACACACATAGGCTTATACTCGAGTCAATAAGTTTTCCCAGATTTTTGGGGTAAAATTAGAAGCCTCGGCTTATATTCGGGTCGGCTTATACTCGAGTATTCTAATCGTCATCATAAAACCTTACTCTCATTGTACTTTTAAAATTATTTTCTCCTATGCGGCCACAGAGGTACAATGAAGATTTCCTTCTGCCTGCTTTATTTCGCCCTTTTTTGTGGGGAGAAATATTAGGAAGTTGGTCAGATTGTCCATCTCTCCCGAGGGACATTCATCCGTCTCCTTCTGTTGCCATATTTCATCACGGAGTGAACATTTTTTTGTTCTATTCAGCATCCCCTTTGTGATCCCTCCTTCCCGACCAATATTTTAATTGCTTTTAAAATGTCTTTGTATGTATTTTAACTCTGTTCTTAATTTGTCTGCATGATGTGTTTGTGTGTGTGTGTTTTTTGAAGGGGGAGGGTTGACTTTAGTGGTTTTGGATGCGGTTTTTATCATGTATGTTTTAAATAATTAGCTGCCCTGGAGTTTCTTGTGAGGGCAGAAAGGCCGAATATGAATTCTGTAAAGAAATAGGCTTCCCCACAGCTTTTTTGGTAGAGAAAGCCCAGCAAGAACTCATTTGCATATTAGGCTTTTGGGAAAAACCCCTGACATCACCATTGTTTCACATAGGGCTTTTTCATAGAAGCAGGAACTCATTTGCATATTAGGCCACACCCCTATGCCAAGTCAGCCGGGACTGCATTCCTGGGCTTTCCAATTCTTTTCAATGGCTGCTTATAAGTTGCTGTTTTGCTGCAAAGGAACTTCAAGAACAGAATGGAGAGGGAAATTGCTGAATTCCAAGTTATTATGAAACTTGGAACAAACACCTCCCCAGGACTGAACAGGGATATTGTTTTTTTATTTCATTACATATACTAAACCCACTTTCACCAAGTACAGCTATATATTGACAGTGTTCCAATGGATTTCTCTTTTAGGATAGTCAGTGTATCAGAATAAAGTTCTTTGCATTGACATACTCAAATAGGGATACTGGCTGTTTATCTCATTACATATACTAACCCATCTTCCACTAGACTTTATTCCATGCTTTTTTCTAATGGCAAACTAGAATCACGTTTATATGTGTGCTGCATGTTTAAAGGAGAGCCAGTTTGGTGTAGTGGTGAAGTGCGTGGACTCTTATCTGGGAGAACCGGGTTTGATTCCCCACTCCTCCACTTGCACCTGCTAGCATGGCCTTGGGTCAGCCATAGCTCTGACAGAGGTTGTCCTTGAAAGGGCAGCTGCTGTGAGAGCCCTCTCAGCCCCACCCACCTCACAGGGTGTCTGTTGTGGGGGAGGAAGGGAAAGGAGATTGTAGGCCGCTCTGCGACTCTGTCCTTGAAAGGGCAGCTGCTGTGAGAGCCCTTTCAGCCCCACCCGCCTCACAGGGTGTCTGTTGGGGGGGAGGAAGGGAAAGGAGATTGTAGGCCGCTCTGAGACTCTGTCCTTGAAAGGGCAGCTGCTGTGAGAGCCCTTTCAGCCCCACCCACCTCACAGGGTTTCTGTTGTGGGGGGGAGGAAGGGAAAGGAGATTGTGAGCCGCTTTGAGACTCTTTGAAGTGGAGTGCGAGATATAAATCCAATATCTTCTTCTAAATAAAGTCTCTGAGAAACCTATGTCCTCGTTTTAACTCAGAGACTGAACAACAAAAACATTACAACAGAATCTCATTTATTGCGCTCCACATTAAGGATATTTAATGGGTTTAGTGCATGCTTTATATTACCTTTTGTTGTGGTTTTGGCCCAGTTCACACTAACTAACAAACCCCAACTTGTGATTCTTTTAATCTGCTAAAAAAACATTTCCATGACTCTGCATACTAACTCACTACCCACTTTCTCTGTCTTTAGGACTGATTGCCATTCCTTACTATTGTCTGATGAAGTATGCTTCTAGTAGGGCTGCCAAGTCCAAATCAAGAAATATCTGGGGACTTTGGGGGTGGAGCCAGGACACTTTGGGGGCGGAGCCAGGAGCAAGGGTGTGACCAGCATTATTGAACGGTTTAAAAATGGCTTCAGCAACAGCGGCCACAGCAGTGCAAGGGCACTGCATTACCGTGTATATCTACAGGAATGTATTTTCAGAAAGAAAATAGTTTTATATGTTTTCTGTAATAAGATATAAATATGTTCATATTAAAAGGCATTAGGGTTGCCAGGTCCAATTAAAGAAATATCTGGCGACTTCGGAGGTGGAGCCAGGAGACATTGGGGGTGGTGCCAGGAGCAAGGGTGTGACAAGCATAATTGAACTCCAAAGGGAGTTCTGGCCATCACATTTAAAGGGACGGCACACCTTTTCAATGCCTTCCCTCCACTGGAAATAATGGATAGGGGTGCCTTCTTTGGGAGCTCATAGAATTGGACCCCCTTGTCCAATCTTTTTGAAACTTGGAGGGTATTTTGAGGAGAGGAATTGGATGCTATGCTGCAAATTTGGTGCATCTACCTCAAAAGCAGCCCTCCCCAGAGCCCCAGATACCTGCAGATCAATTTTCTATTATACCTTATGGGAATCGGTCTCCATAGGGAATAACAGAGTGCCCAGCAGCCATTTCCCTCTCTTTCTGAGGACCCTGAAGCAGGGGAAGGGCCTCCAAACCAGGGCGGTCCCCTGCCCCCACCTGGGGATTGGCAACCCTAGCTTCTAGCGCACGAAAGCTTGCATTCCGAAAAAAACTTTGTTGGTCTTAAAGGTGAAACTTGACGCTTGATTTGTTCTACTGCTTAGGAGGAGGATGGCAACCAGGCAGTGCCAACTCCGTGGCTGGTGCATGTGGGTCTCCAGACCCAAGGATGGAAGAGGAGCTGAGACTCAGCCCTGCTGCGTTTGCCCTTTCTGCCGCAAGAACTGGACTTTCAGATCCCTGCCATCTAGGGTTGCCAATCCCCAGGTGGGGGCAGGGGATCCCCCGGTTTGGAGGCCCTCCCCCCAAGTCAAGGTCACCAGAAAGCAGAGCGGGAGAGGGGGGGGAATGTCTGTTGGGAACTCTATTATTCCCCATGGAGACTTATTCCCATAGGAAACAATGGAGAATTGATCCACGGGTATCTGGGGCTCTGGGGGCACTGTTTTCTGAGGTAGAGGCACCTGTTAAGAACATAAGAGAAGCCATGTTTGATCAGGCCAATGCCCATCCAGTCCAACACTCTGTGTCACAAAAGAACATAAGAGAAGCCATGTTGGATCAGGCCAGTGGCCCATCCAGTCCAACACTCTGTGTCACATAAGAACGTAAGAGAAGCCATGTTGGATCAGACCAATGGCCCATCCAGTCCAACACTCTGTGTCACATAAGAACATAAGAGAAGCCCTGTTGGATCAGGCCAATGGGCCATCCAGTCCAACAATCTGTGTCACATAAGAACATAAGAGAAGCCCTGTTGGATCAGGCCAATGGCCCATCCAGTCCAACACTCTGTAACATAAGAACATAAGAGAAGCCATGTTGGATCAGACCAATGGCCCATCCAGTCCAACACTCTGTGTCACCTAAGAACATAAGAGAAGCCATGTTGGATCAGGCCAATGGCCCATCCAGTCCAATACTCTGTATCACATAAGAGAAGCCCTGTTGGATCAGGCCAGTGGCCCATCCAGTCTAAGACTCTGTGTCACACAGTGGCCAAAATTTTTATATATATATATATATATATATATATATAAATTATATATATATATATATAAATTCCACATGTTAATCACCCTTTGGGTGAAGAAGTACTTCCTTTTATCTGTTCTAACCCGACTGCTCAGCAATTTTATTGAATGCCCATGAGTTCTTGTATTGTGAGAAAGGGAGAAAAGGACTTCTTTCTCTACTTTCTCCATCCCATGCATAATCTTGTAAACCTCTATCGTGTCACCCCGCAGTCAACGTTTCTCCAAGCTAAAGAGCCCCAAGCGTTTTAACCTTTCTTCATAGGGAAAGGGTTCCAACCCTTTAATCATTCTAGTTGCCCTTTTCTGCACTTTTCCCAAAGCTATAATATCCTTTTTGAGGTGCGGTGACCAGAATTGCGCACAGTATTCCACGCAGTATTTGCACACAGTGTTTTTTGAGGTAGAGAACTGTCTCAGTTCTCCTTTGCTTGAAAGACATAGACAAGACCACGCTTGTATATGATTCCTCCTATGGGTAGCAGACTGAAGTCTGCCAGGCGCGGCTGCTACACAGGTCCTGGGTTCAGTTCTGTGTTTCGTTCACCTTCCACTGGCCGCTTTTCTTTTAGCTTTGGAACCCGTGCTAAAGGCAATGGCTCACACATTACAGTACAATGTTACTTTGCAGCTCGTGCAAACCACGGCTTGCACGAAACACAGAATTGAACCTAGGACCTGTGTAGCCGCCACACCTGTTAGACTTCGGTCTGCTACCTATAGGAGGAATCATATACAAGCGTGGTGCTGTCTACGTCTTTCAAGCAAAGGAGGACTGAGACAGTGGGCTGCAAAGTCCTACCTTACAAGAGTGATGTGAAATAACATTCTGCTTTTGAAAGCACTACCTTACGAGAGTGGCGTGAAACAACTTTTTGATTTTTCTATGGACATTGAATGAATTTTGGTTTGCGATGAGAATAATATAATTGCACCATTATGAAAAAAAAAATTGCTTAAGCATTTATTGGCAACATAAAAACGCAGTGGTTTATTTCTAGTTCTAGCGCACCTGGAGATTGGCAACCCTAGGTTTTTGCAAAATTATGACTAGCCTGCTTGGAGGATGGAAATGATATTTGGGTAGGAAATTGATATTTCTGCTCCGGAGTCTCTGTTCCCACCCCCTTTCCCAACCCAGGAATATGATCTTTCTTCTGCAGACAAGCGGTGGAGCATCTGATTTCCTCCTTCCGCTCCCCGTTCTCCAGGGAGCAGCAGAATTCCCGAAATGCCGGGTCATCACTTTCCCCAGGCAAGGAGGCCCAGATGGATCTTAATTAACAGCAGGGAAGGGGGGGGTCAAAGGGGAGAACAGATCTCTCTCTCCTCTTCATCACTTGCTGGCTCCGTGGGAACACTAGGGTTACCATGTCCAATTCAAGAAATATCAGGGGACTTTAGGGGTGGAGCCGGGAGACTTTGGGGGTGGAGCCAGGGGCGAAGTTGTGACAAGCATAATTGAACTCCAAAGGGAGTTCTGGCCAGCACATTTAAAGGGACTGCACACCTTTTAAATGTCTTCCCTCCACTGGAAACAATGGACAGGGGCACCTTCTTTGGGGGCTCATAGAATTGGACCCCCTTGTCCAATCTTTTTGAAACTTTGAAGAGAGGCACCGGATGCTATGTGGGAAATGTGGTGCCTCTACCTCAAAAACCAGCCCCTCCAGAGCCCCAGATACCCGCGGATCAATTCTCCATTATACCCTATGGCAGGGGGGGCCAACGGTAGTTCTCCAGATGTTTTTTTGCCTACAACTCCCATCAGCCCCAGCCATTGGCCATGCTGGCAGGGGCTGATGGGAGTTGTAGGCAAAAACATCTGGAGCACTACCGTTGGCCACCCCTGCCCTATGGAAATCGGTCTCCATGGGGACTCATGGAGTGCCAAGCCGACAATGTTGAAGATCTTCTCTAGCAATTTGGGGGGGGGAACTCGATGGTACCATACAGTTTTCCATCCCAAATTTCTACAGTGTCTGGGAAAACCATAGAGTTTTTCCGGACACTCCTAGACCGGCCAGTGCGCGACATTGCCAGTGTGATGACGTCACTTCCTAGAGACCTCATTGCACTGCATGCGCTTCTCGCACCAGACTCCCCCCACCAGAGGCTGCAGGGGAATTGGCAACCTTAGCCTACTGTAAGCTCCAGGATGATTGGCTACATCAGGGGGGCGTGGCCTAATATGCAAAGGAGCTCCTGCTACAATGAAAGCCTTGGTTGTCTGCTATCCATATTTTAACTGGAGTTCAAATCCCAGATCTACCTGAATTGGTTCTTTTAGCTTACTTGCCTTCCTTTTCTGGTAACAAACTAACCTTTATCTTAATTTCATATTTATTGTCTACTGCTAGACAAGTCGTAGCCACAAAATGGAGAGACAAAGAACCTCCTACAATTCAACAATGGCAAAATAAACTCTGGGAATCTTTTGCGTATGGCAAGATCTCAAATAATGCCTTAAGGCCAAACCTAGTAACTTATCAGCAGAAATTTCAAGGTCTTTGGTACCCCATACTGGAGTGCCTGACAAATGATGTGATGGTACTGCTTTACTCTGCTCTGGTAAGACCTCACCTGGAGTCTTGTGTTCAGCTTTGGGCACCACATTTTAAGGAGGATATAGACAAGCTGGAACGGGTCCAGAGGAGGGCGACGAAGATGGTGAGGGGTCTGGGGACCAAGTCCTGTGAGGAAAGGCTGAAGGAGCTGGGGATGTTTAGCCTGGAGAGGAGGCGGCTGAGAGGTGATAGGATCACCATCTTCAAGGACTTGAAGGGCTGTCATATAGAGGATGGCGTGGAATTGCTTTCTGTGGCCCCAGAAGGTAGGACCAGAACCAATGGGTTGAAATTAAATCAAAAAAGTTTCTGGCTCAACATTAGCAAGAACTTCCTGACCGTTAGAGAGATTCCTCAGTGGAACAGGCTTTCTCGGGAGGTGGTGGGCTCTCCTTCCTTGGAGGTTTTTAAACAGAGGCTAGATGGCCATCTGACAGCAATGAAGATCCTGTGAATTGAGGGGGAGGCGTTTGTGAGTTTCCTGCATTGTGCAGGGGGTTGGACTAGATGACCCTGGAGGTCCCTTCCCACTCTATGATTCTATGAAATCATAATGTCATTCCAAAAAATGCTTACTATCAAGATTTGCTTTACTTCTAATGTTTTTTTGTATTTATTTTAGTAAACCAGACCTTTTCATTCATTCTTATGTATTACTGTAATGAAGATACTCTGATGTATATGGTTGTTGATTTGGTTTTTTAGTTTTTCATTGAAATGACTTATTTATTTCACTATCCCTTTTGTTGTAACCTAAGATGATGATGATGATATTGGATTTATATCCCGCCCTCTACTCTGAAGAGTCTCAGAGCGGCTCACAATCTCCTTTCCCTTCCTCCCCCACAACAGACACCCTGCGAGGTGGGTGGGGCTGGAGAGGGCTCTCACAGCAGCTGCCCTTTCAAGGACAACCTCTGCCAGAGTTATGGCTGACCCAAGGCCATGCTAGCAGGTGCAAGTGGAGGAGTGGGGAATCAAACCCGGTTTTCCCAGATAAGAATCTGCACACTTAACCACTACCCCAAACTGGCTCTCCAAGTTTGGCTCACCTATATTTATTTCAATAAAGTTTGGTTTATGTGCAAAAAAATATATATATCACCGTCTTTCTACCTGGCTTGATTCCCAGCTGGCTTTTTCACCATTGTGTCAATGCCAAGTTAATTATAAAGCAACAGACAGACCGGCAGTTTAGGCTGAATACCCCGCTGATTGGTTTTTGCTTTGAATCACCACCGACGAGCACGCATCAACTGGCTTTCTTGTCATCTGCTCACTGCGCATGCACCGTCAGGTTCTATAAGTGGGCCTCTCGCCCAGACCAGAAGATTGGGGGGAGGGAAGAAGGGGCATTTCCTACCAATGAATCGCCCCCTCTTTCGTACCCATAGAACTCCAGAGGCCTGCCATTGTGTTGGAATGCGCCCAAGGGGTGTCTTGCCGCTCTCTTTTCAATTAGAGATGCCGTTCGCTACACCTCCTTTCTGGGCTCCGTGACAAACTGGCAGGGAATATGGAGAAAAGATCTGCCAGCGAAGGTTAAACCCCAAATCATGCAGTTGGCATGCACTGTGGCACAGCTATTCTGATAGAGGCTGAATGGATTTTAAAGCTCTTTGCTGTTCTAACCATGGAGGGACTGCCTCTTCTCTTGGAAGTGGGCTCCATGACACCCCTCCTGGTGGAATTATGTTTGGAGTATGTCCCCCCCTTTCCAAGGACAGGGGAAGTCTGTGTGCAGAAACCGGTCTCTGTATGCTTGCCTTGCTGGATCAGGACCCACTGATCTAGGTCAGGTCTGCAGCCACGAGACATTTGATACGATTGCTGTCATTTTAAGAATGCAAGAGAAGCCATGTTGGATCAGGCCAATGGTCCATCCAGTCCAACACTTTGTGTCGCACAGTGGCCACTATATGTGTGTGTATACACACACACACACACATATATATATATATATACACTGTGGCTAATAGCCGCTGATGGACCTCTGCTCCATATTTTTATCCAATCCCCTCTTAAAGCTGGCTATGCTTGTAGCCCCCACCACCTCCTGTGGCAGTGAATTCCACATGTTAATCACCCTTTGGGTGAAGAAGGACTTCCTTTTATCCGTTTTAACCTGATTGCTCCGCAATTTCATCGAATGCCCACGAGTTCTTGTATTGTGAGAAAGGGAGAAAAGGACTTCTTTCTCTGCTTTCTCCATCCCAGGCATAATCTTGTAAACCTCTATCGTGTCACCCCGCAATCGACGTTTCTTCAAGCTGAAGAGCCCCAAGCGTTTTAACCTTTCTTCACAGGGAAAGTGTTCCAAACCTTTAATTTTGTAGAAAAAGAGGGGCCAGAGTTGGCATATGCCACACACCCGTGACATCACCAGAAGGCGTACTAAATTAGATCAGCCCAGCATCTACCTTCCACGTGCTTCTTGCGTTAGATTTGTCATAATGAAACCTGACTCCCATCATACTTTTTAAATGACTTTCTGCCATGTGACTACAGTGGCATGAGGAAGATTTCCATCTGTCTGCTTTATAGGTTTTGGCAGGGCTTTTTTCTGTAGCAGGAACTCCTTTGCATATCAGGCCACACACCCCTGGCTGTAGCCAATCCCCCAAGAGCATACAGGGCTCTTAGTACAGGGCCTACTGTAAGCTCCAGGAGGATTGGCTGCATCAGGGGGTGTGGCCTAATATGCAAAGGAGCTTCTACTAGAATTCCACCCCTGGGCCACACCTCCCTGCTGTAGCCAATCCTCCAAGAGCATACAGGGCTCTTAGTACAGGGCCTACTGTAAGCTCCAGGAGGATTGGCTACATCAGGGGGGTGCAGCCTAATATGCAAAGGAGCTCCTTCTACAAAAAAAGCCCCATGTTTTGGTTATTTTCCTATTTTTTTGGTAGGAAAAAATATTAGAAAGTTTGTCAAATCTTAAGAGTTCAGCAAAATTCTGACAGGGGGCTTGAACAGTGGCGCCCAGAAGCAAGTATTCGGTAGGGGGTGGGGTAAGAAAGAAAGAGCACAACAAAATTTAGAACAGGGGTGTCAAACTCATTTATTATGAGGGCTGGATCTGATATAAACGAGACCTTGGTGGGCCAGGCCATGCCAGACTGAGCCATGTGTGTAGCTATTTAAGATTAGATAGTAAGGATATAAACTTTATAAAGGACACGGACAAATACAATTAAAGATTTTTTTAAAAAACTTAAACCATGCTTAAAATATTAGCACTCGTTGGTCTTAAAGGTGCTTTCTTTAATTTCTCCCATGAGATCCAGGGAACTGGGCAAAGGAAGCTCAGGCTCTTTCCTTCTTTCCCCAGTGGACTGGAGGGAGGAGCCTCAGCCAATAGAAGAAAGAGAGGCTTGGCTCAGTAGCTTTGCTGTGTGGTTGTGATAACCTGGCAATGCAAGCTCTTCCTTCCCCCTCTTCCTCCCCAAGGGAGGAGCCTCAGCCAATGGAGAAAACAGAGGCTTTGCTCTGTAGCTCCTGGGCGATTGAGCAAGCCTTGCAAAGCAAGCTGTGACACAGATGGAAGCAAGAGAGAGGGAGAAGGAAGCGGACGACAGCCAGTTGATCGTGGGCCTGATAGGAGCCCTCCGAGGGCCTGATTCGGCCCCCAGACCACATGTTTGACACCCCTGAGGTTCCAGAGCACCACTCCTGTCCAAAATGAGGCCTGATTGCCATTAAGTCTGAGCTGCATGCCCCATCTACTCTCCGTGGGGCACTAATCGTGCTTCTGCTCTCTCCATTATGTGCAAAAATGGCTGGACTGAGGCCAGGAGTATTGGATGACCACGCAAAGCTGCCTTATACTAAACTAGACCCTTGAGCCTTCGAGGTCAGCAGAGCTGATGCGTGGGAATAGGTGGGGTAGGCCGCTGCCTAGGGCGCTACTCCACCTGGGGGCACCACCAGGCACCCACTTACTCCCCTGCACACTTCGGAGGCTCCAAAGTGTGGCATTTTAGCGGCAGCCAGCCACTTTCAACCCAACAGCGGCAGGGTGCCACTAAAACACCATGCTCTTTGGAGAGCGCGGTGTTTTAGCGGCACTCTGCCGCTTTCGAGTTGAAAGTGGCCAAGTGGTGCCTCTCCATGAATGTGCTGTTCGGCCACTTTCATCCCAGAAGTGCCGGGGCACTGCTAAAATGTCTCACTCTTTGGAGGCTTTGAAGGAAGCCTCTGAGGAAGAAGAAGAATTGCAGATTTAAACCCCGCCCATCTCCCTGAATCAGAGATTCAGAGCAGCTTACAATCTCCTATATCTTCTCTCCCCACAACAGACACCCTGTGAGGTGGGTGGGGCTGAGAGAGCTCTCCCAGAAGCTGCCTTTTCAATGACAGAGTCTCAGCATGGCCTACAATCTCCTTTCCCTTCCTCCCCCACAACAGACACCCTGTGAGGTGGGTGGGGCTGAGAGAGCTCTCCCAGAAGCTGCCCTTCCAAGGACAGAGTCTCAGAGCGGCCTACAATCTCCTTTCTTTCTCCCCCACAACAGACACCCTGTGAGGTGGGTGGGGTTGAGAGAGCTCTCCCAGAAGCTGCCCTTTCAAGGACAGAGTCTCAGCATGGCCTACAATCTCCTTTCCCTTCCTCCCCCACAACAGACACCCTGTGAGGTGGGTGGGGCTGAGAGAGCTCTCACAGCAGCTGCCCTTTCAAGGACAACTCCTACCAGAGCTATGGCTGACCCGAGGCCATTCCAGCAGGTGCAAGTGGAGGAGTGGGGAATCAAACCTGGTTCTCCCAGATAACCATTACTCCAAGCTCGCTCTCTGAAGAGCCAGGTCGCCCTGCAAAATACATCACTTTGTGACGTCATCGTGCCGCGGAGTTGGGGGGAAGACGGCGCGGCACAGTGGTCCGCCTGGAGCAGCAGAACCCTAGCGCCGGGCCTGAAGGTCAGTATTGCTCACTCCAGGTTTCCCAACCTTTTTGCACCTGTGGGCACCTTGGAATTCTGATGCAGGGTGGTGGATGCAGACACAAAACAGCTACTTCAGGAGCTGGAGCTGGCCACAAAACAGCTGCCACAGTGAAGATCCAAGTGCTGAGGTGAGAGCTGCTGCCAAAGTCAACATTTTTTAAGTATCTGTGTAGCCACTCAACCCCCCAGGTAGCCAATTGGAACCCTTGCTGGTCAAAAGGCTCACCTCGCTCTGTTAGGGTTGCCAGGTTCAAGAAATACTGAGGACTTTGGGGGTGGAGCCTGGAGATTTTTCAGTTTCCTAAAATAAATAAAAATACAGCAGTACAGTTGCCCTGAATACAAGTCTTCGTTTCCTTGTCCCCCAGCAGCTCCGCTTCCAACGAAATAATGAACCCACACATACAAAGCAGCCAAAATAAAACAGTTTGCAAGCTCACACTTTTGTGGTCTCACTGGGGCAAACGCCTTACTCACAGGAGTTGCTGAGTGTAACAATCTGCTGTATTCCCACCAACTTCAGACTAACACAACAAGACGAAAGCACAAGAGAGAGAGGTTTAGGCGGTGGAGTTTTCCTCTATGCCACAATCAGGTTCTAGTTAACACCATACCATCCATTTAATTACACAAATGACTTCTGAAAGGAATGCGGGGATTGTGCTCTCTTCCTTTTTCTCACACTCATCAGGAGGAGCCACGCGGCTCTGCCTGCTTGCCCTTCCTCCTGCAGCTTTCATGCCCAGCTGAGATTTAAAGGCACACACACATTCCAAAACACAAGGAGTTTGTAATAGGGTTGCCTGTCCCCAGGTGGGGGCAGGGAGGCCCTCCCCCCACTTCAGGGTCATCAGAAAGCTGGGGGGTGGGGATATATCTGCAAGGCACTCCATTATTCCCTGTGGATACCGATTCCCATGGGGTCTAATAGAGTATTGATCTGCAGCTATCTGGGGCTCTGAGGGGGCTGATTTTTGAGGTAGAAGCACCACATTTACAGCATAGCCTCCAAAGCTTCTTCCCAAAACACCCAACAAGTTTCAAAAGGATTGGACCAGGGGGTCCAATTCTATGAGCCCCCAAAGAAGGTGCCCCTGTCCTTCATTATTTCCAGTGGAGGAAAGGCATTTAAAGGTGCGTGGTCCCTTTAACTGTGATGGCCAAAACTCCTTCCCTAAAATAAAGGAGTTCAATTATGCTTGTCACATCCTTGCTTCTGGCTCCACCCCCAAAGTCCCCAGATATTTCTTGAATTGGACTTGGCAGCTGTAACCAGTAGCAGGAGGGCAAAACTGGGCACACCGGGGTTTATGTAAGCCAGGAACTATTTTCTAACGGTCTAAACACGACAAACAAGGAGCCGGCCAGGAACTATAACATAGGGTTGCCAGCGTCCAGGTGGGGCCTGGAGATCTCCCGTTTGTACAACTGATCTCCAGGTGGCAGAGCTCAGCTCCCCTGGAGCTAAATGGCTGCCATAAGGGGTGGACTCTTATGACATTGGACCATGCCCCAAACTCCGCCCTCTCTCAGCTCCACCCCCAAAGTCTCCAGGTATCTTCCAACACAGACCTGGCAATCTTAGACTTGCCAACTCCAGACTGGGGAATTCATGGAGATCTTGAGGGTGGAGCCTGGGAAAGGCAGGAGTTGGGATTGGAAGGCCCTGAGCAGGGTTTGAGGTCACTGCTGTACTCTGGAGATGGTTTAATTCCAGAGGAAGTGTGGTTGCCAACTCTGGGTTGGGACTTCCCTGGAGATTTGGAGTGGGTGGGGCTAGGGAAGGATCCTCAGCAAGGGACTAACCTCACTAGGGTGTTCTTGCAATATAGTTCAGCCTCCAAATCAGCCATTTTTTCCAGGGGAAGTGATCTTTGTTGTCTGGAGATAACTGTAATTCTAGGAGACAGAAGACTGTGACAGTGTCTGGGCCACAGAGCCAAGATTTCATAAGAACATAAGAGAAACCATGTTGGATCAGGCCAAAGGCCCATCCAGGCCAACACTCTGTGTCGCACAGTGGCCAAAACCAACCAGGTGAAGGAGAGGGACACCATCAGGAGGTCCATTAGAGGAGCCAGGACACCAGAAGCCTTCCCACTGTGCCCCTCCCCACAAGCACCAAGAATACAGAGCATCATTGCCCCAGACATAAGAATAAAAGAGAAGCCATGTTGGATCAGGCCAATGGCCCATCCAGTCCAACACTCTGTGTCACACAGTGGCCAAAAGAACCCAGGTGCCATCAGGAGGTCCATCAGTGGGGCCAGGACACTAGAAGCCCTCCCACTGTTGCCCCTCCCAAGCACCAAGAATACAGAGCATCACTGCCTCAGACAGAGAGTTCCATCTATAAGAACATAAGAGAAGTCATGTTGTATCAGGCCAGTGGCCCATCCAGTCCAACACTCTGTGTCAGTTAAGAACATGAGAGGGGAGGGACGGTGGCTCAGTGGTAGAGCATCTGCTTGGGAAGCAGAAGGTCCCAGGTTCAATCCCCAGCATCTCCAAAAAAGGGTCCAGGCAAATAGGTGTGAAAAACCTCAGCTTGAGAACCTGGAGAGCCGCTGCCAGTCTGAGAAGACAATACTGACTTTGATGGACCAAGGGTCTGATTCAGTATAAGGCAGCTTCATATGTTCATATGAGAGGCCATGTTGGATCAGGCCAATGGCTCATCCAGTCCAACACTCTTGATTCACACAGTGGCCAAAAAAACCCCAAGCTCCATCAGGAGGTCCATCAGTGGGGCCAGGACACTGGAAGCTCTCCCACCGTTGCTGCTCCCAAGCACCAAGAATACAGAGCATCACTGCCCCAGACAGAGAGTTCCAACAATTCACAGTGGCTAATAGCCACTGAGGGACCTCTGCTCCATATTTTTATCTAAACCCCTCTTGAAGGTGGCTATGCTTGTAGCCGGCATCACCTCCTGTGGCAGTGAATTCCACGTTAATCACCCTTTGGGTGAAGGAGTACTTCCTTTTATCCATTCTAACCCGTCTGCTCAGCAATTTCATTGAATGTCCACGAGTTCTCATATTGCGAGAAACGGAGAAAAGGATTTCTTTCCAGGTCCATGCACATCCAGACCTCAAAATGGATCCCACGAGGGCCCAGTTCTCTGGTTTGGCCTGGTGGTGGTGGATTGTATCAAGACAGCCTTGGTAAAGTCAGACAGAGGTTTTCACCAACCCTTCTCTTACATTTCTGTTTCTCATAACACATCAAAACACACGCAGAGAGAAACCTTGAGAGATTTGCCTCTTTCGTTGCCGTTTGTCTTATTCAAGGGCACATCCAGCATTCAAAGAAGCTTCAATGCAGTCAACAATCCCCTAGTTCAATTGTCTATGTTCTGCTATAGAACAAAATGTTCTGAATTTGGCCCCGGAGTAAACCCAACCTCTGCAACATCACTGGGAGGGATGCCGGCCTCCAGGTGGGAAGAAATTCAGATCCACAAGGCCACTGTGACCCAGAATTATTAAGAATCGTACATGAGAGCACTTTGCGATATTCTGCAAGAGTTCAGTGTACAAATTCTTCATTGAAAACAGTAACAGGGTCCAGTTTGCAAAGCAACTTCACAGTGGACGATCCAGTTTCATAAATTCCACGTTTAAGGCGATAGGACCTTTAACTTTCCCCTCCCGTTTCAGAGATTTCTTCAGGCTTGGGGATTCTTAACAATTCCAAAAAGCCTTTGGAAGACGTCATTTTACAAAATTCCAAAGGGACAGAAACGTCTCTGTGATAGTCTTTTCTGTCAGGCAATTACTCAGACAGAACTCTTGCAATATGCTCGTTTGCGTCAAGCTGTCGCGAAGTGCTATAGCAGGGGTGGCTCTTTCACACATATCGTGCGGCACTTGAAGCTCCCACTGCCCCGCTGGCTGGCTTGGAGAATGCATTTAAAGTTAAAGTTGCTTTCTTTCCCCCTCCCTCTCCCCATCTATTTCCTTCCTTCCGATGTTGCTGTCTTGCAGCTCTCAGACATCTGACGTTCACGTCTTGTGGCTCTCAAACATCTGATATTTCTTCTATGCGGCTCTTACGTTAAGGAAGTTTGGCCACCCCTGTGTTATAGCGTACTATTCTTCATAATTCTGGGTCACAGTGGCCTCGCGGGTCTGAGTTTATTTCCAGTTTCCGTGGCGCTTCTCCTACTGCTAATTGTGTGGCCTCCAGGTGGGATCTGTGGATCCTCACCCCAAATCGCAGCCCATCTCCAGATTACGGAGATCAGTTCTCCTGGAGAAAAGGGATACTTTGGAGGGGGGGACTCTAGGGTAGGGATGTCGAACGCATTTATGAGGGCCGGATCTGACATAAATGAGATGTTTTCACCCCGGCCCATGTTAGACTGGGCCATGTGTGTACCTATTTAAGATTAGGTAGCAGATACACGAAGAGCCCTGTGGCGCAGAGCGGTAAAGCTGCAATACTGCAGTCCAAACTCTCTGCTCCCAACCTGAGTTCGATCCTGGCGAAAGCTGGGTTCAGGTAGCTGGCTCAAGGTTGACTCAGCCTTCCATCCTTCCGAGGTCAGTCAAATGAGTCCCCAGCTTGCTGGGAGGCGGGGAGGGAGTGCAGATGACTGGGGAAGGCAATGGCAAACCACCCCATAAAAGTCTGCCGTGAAAATGTTGTGAAAGCGACGTCACCCCAGAGTCGGAAACGACTGGTGCTTGCACAGGGGACTACCTTTTTTTTTTCTTTTAACCTTTTGGCAGAGATATAAACTTTATAAAGGACATAGACAAACACAACTTAAATTAAAAAAAACAAAATTAAAACATGCTTAAAACTCAAATTTGGAGGCTGCAATTGGTGCAAAACGCAAAAGCCAAGTTGTTAATGGAGTTACCTGTACGGGTGCGCATTCAACCTGCGCTGGAAACGTTACGCTGGTTGCCTGTGGCGTTCCGGATTCACTTCAAGGTGCTTTAAAGCCCTATATGACCTGGGACCCGCCTACCTTCGGGATCACCTCTCCCCATATGTGCCCCAGAGAGTACTTCGTTCGGGGTCTCAAAACCTCCTTCAGGTCCCCGGACCAAAAGAGGTTCGACTGTCCAGCAATAGAGCCAGAGCGTTCTCAGTAAGAGCCCGTTTTCCGGAATGCCCTCCCCAAAGACATCAGGGCCCTGTGGGAACTGCCACAGTTCCGCAGGGTCAGTAAAACGAAATTATTTAAGCTCACCTTTAGAGGCTGTAGGGAGGTAGCTATTACCTCATGGAACCGATAATCCCACTGAATCATCATAACGGAAGCAAGCACATTCAGAGTCATTAAAAACTCACATCTTGGTTTTAATGATTATAAATTGCATTGGCTGATTTCATTGTGGAATCTGTTTTTACTGCTTTACGGGGCTTAATTTACTGTTGTTAGCTGCCCTGAGTCCGCCAGGGGAGGGCGAGATATAAATGTGATAAAATAAAAATAAAAACATTAGCACTCATTGGTCTTAAAGGTGCTTTCTTTGTATTTCTCCCATGGGATCCAGGGAACTCGGCAAAGGAAGCTCTGGCTCTTTTCTTCCTTCCCTGGGGAACCAGGAGGGGGAGGAGCCTCAGCCAATAGAAGGAAGAGAGACTTGGCTCAGTAGCTCTGCTGGGCGATTGAGAGAACCTGGCAAAGTAAGCTCTTCCTCCTCCCCTAGAGAGGAGCCTCAGCCAATGGAGAAAATAGGTTTTTGCTCTATAGGTCCTGCGCAATTGAGCAGGCCTTGCAAAGCAAGCTGCTATGCGGAAGGAAGCAAGAGAGGGAGAAGGAAGCAGGCGACAGCCAGTGGCTTGAGGGCCTGATTCAGCCCCTGGGCTGCATGTCTGACACCCCTACTCTAGGGCATTCTATCCCATTGAGGTCCCTGTCCTTCCCAGACTCCACCGCCAAAGCCCCAGGGGTTTCCCAGCCTGGATCCTATCCTGCCATCTCCCTCTGGTGACTGGTTGGGGGGACCTGGCAATCCTAGCAAAGTAGCCCTGAGCTGGTTTTTGCCCCCATTTTATCACAGGAACGTATCCCATTTTGCAGTTAATAACTGCAACACGATCCAAGGGCAAGCAGCGGATGCATTTTTGCAAAGGATTACGGACCGTTCCAGATAGACCTGTCTGTATCTATATCCAGCAGAGTGGTAAAGCTGCAGCAGTGCAGGCCTAAGCTCTGCTCACAACCTGAGTTTGATCCTGGCGGAAGCTGGGTTCAGGTAGCCGGCTCAAGGTTGAGGAAGACGACTGAAGATTTATGCTCCACCCTTCTCTCTGAATCAGAGACTCAGAGCAGCTTACACTCTCCTTTATCTTCTTCCCCCGCAACAGATACCCTGAGAGGTGGGTGGGGCTGAGAGCTCTCCCAGAAGCTGCCCTTTCAAGGACAGAGGCCCAGAGCAGCCTGAAATCTCCTTCACCTTCCTCCCCCATAACAGACACCCTGTGAGGTGGGTGGGATTGAGAGAGCTCTCCCAGAAGCTGCCCTTTCAAGGACAGAGGCCCAGAGCAGCCTGCAATCTCCTTCACCTTCCTCCCCCACAACAGACACCCTGTGAGCCGGGTGGGGCTGAGAGAGCTCTCCCAGAAGCTGCCCTTTCAAGGACAGTCTCAGAGTGGCCTTCAATCTCCTTTCCCTTCCTCCTCCACAACAGACACCTTGAGAGGTGGGTGAGGCTGAGAGAGTTCTCCCAGAAGCTGCCCTTTCAAGGACAGAGTCTCAGATCGGACTACAATCTCCTTTCCCTTCCTCCCCCACAACAGACACCCTGTGAGGTAGGTGGGGCTGAGAGAGCTCTCCCAGAAGCTGCCCTTTCAAGGACAGTCTCAGAGTGGCCTTCAATCTCCTTTCCCTTCCTTCCCCACAACAGACACCCTGTGAAGCGGGTGGGGCTGAGAGGGCTCTCCCAGAAGCTGCCCTTTCAAGGACAACTCCTGCGATAGCTATGGCTATAACACAAGGCCATTCCAGCAGGTGCAAGTGGAGGAGTGGGGAATCAGACCCAGTTCTCCCAGATAAGTCTGCACACTTAACCACAACACCAAACTGGCTCTCAGTCTTCCAGCCCTTCTTGACTCGGCCTTCCAGCGTCGGTAAAATGAGTCCCCAGCTTGCTGGGGAGAAAGTGTAGATGACTGGGGAAGGCAATGGTCCAAGAAAAGGTAGTGCCCTGTGCAAGCACCAGACATTTCCGACTCTGGGGTGAAATTTGTTTTGACTTTTTCATGGCAGACTCTTTATGGGCTGGTTTGCCATCGTCTTCCCCAGTCCTCTACACTGGGTACTCCTTTTACCGACCTCCTGGGTACTCCTGGGTAAGCTGGGTACTCCTTTTACCGACCTCGGAAGGATGGAAGGCGGAGTCAACCTCGAGCCGGCTACCAGAACTCAGCTTCCACCAGGATCGAACTTGGGTCGTGAGCAGAGCTTCGGACTGCAGTACTGCAGCTTTAGCACTATGTGCCGCAGGGCTCTTAGGCAACGGCAAACCACCCCGTAAAAAGTCTGCCATGAAAATGTGATGCAATGTCACCCAAGTCAGAAATGACTGGTGCTTGCACAGGGGACTCCCATTACCTAAAGACGTTACCTATATCAGAGGCAGGGTGCCGCTATTAACCGGGTGCTGAGAGCCCCTATCGGGACACTGCTTCCGAATGGCTGTGGTTTTGAAAAATGTGTCGGTAGCGGTTGCCGCTGTAACAGCACAAGGTTCTTCACAGCGCAACTGATGGCAAGCTGGGGCAGCCATTTTGTGACGAGCTCCGCCTCCTGCGGCAGTCATCTTTGTGGCAGAGTTTCAAAGGCGTCCGCAGGTTCAAAACCCCCTGCTCCAAGCCAAATTTGCGAGGAGCCAGCCCGCAACAAAAGGCATTGAACTCCCTCTGATCCCCTCCCTCCCGGCCATATGCATTTTTGGATTTCAGCATCACAGCGCACACAGCAACTAGCGAAATTCAACGGGGATTTCTGTGTGTGCATCAGAGGGGGGGGGCACGTCCTCTCCCTACGTAGACTCCCAGAATCCATCGCTCCAGCTCACCTCTCACTAGGAATGCCAGACCCCACCCTCCAGTACGGGTGGGGGTGGGGTTTTAGAGTACTCCTGTCCACCCAATAATCAAGAAGCCAGAAATAATTGCGACATACCTACGTCACCTGGAAGTGATGAAGGCACACCGGTGACCTGTGGTGGTGATGGGGAGGGGGGGGGAGACATTCTGATTTTTGGGCAAAACTCTATGGTAGAAGCTAATTCTACCATTGAGGTTTTGCCCACAAACCGAAACATTGCTCCTAACCCTTTCTGAGGGTTCCCCCTCCTCCCCCCCACCTACCTTGTCCATTGAATAGTAGGCGCAACTGCATAACAATCCCCAGATTAGGAGAGCGAGCAGCCAGCCACCAGGGGCTTTGCCACACCTCCAGCAGCCCTCATGAACCCCTGGAGAAGCCCAAGCCACCCTTTCTCCACTTCTGATGTGATTTTGGGCAGTGGGCACTTTGCTGAACTTTTGACTGCGTGTGTGTGAGGGGTACGGCCCAGGAGAGCCCCAGGCAAGTGAGGCCTGCTTGGGCTGACTGGATCTCTAGCCAGCCCAAGCAGGCCTCACTCGCCCGGGGCTCTCCTTGTGTCAGGTTGCTTTTGGCTGATTGGGGGGGGGCAGTATATGCCAATGAGTTATGCTAATGAGCTCCACCACCTATTTTTCTACAAAACGACCTCTGGGCATACTGTTGTTTATTTCCGGCTTCTTCCCTCTCCGCACCTGGCGAGTTCACCCCCAACTCCCTCCGGCTGGTCCGACAGACCTGGCCACCCCACCTCCCACCCAGAATTTAAGAGCTTTCAGTGCCTTAGATGTGCAGCACTCGCCGGGGGAAGCAGTGCCTTGCTGGAATTGCTTTGGGTATGGGGGGAAAAAAGGCATAACCGAAAGACAAATGCCCCTTTTTCCTGCCTGCAGCAGCCGCACACAAAGGGGAGACCCATGTGCTTGAAAACAGATGTCTGGCAAAAAGTTCCCGGGGCAGGGAGAAGGGCCATTTGTCTTCCGGTTTGACCCCAGGTTCAAAGTGCTTCTCGGTTTCTTTTTTTGTGCAAGAGCAGTGGCGGATCTGGGATCCAAGATGACTGCAGATGGTGACTGTAGCCATGAAATTAAAAGACGTTTGCTCCTTGGCAGGACAGCTATGGCGAACCTGGGCAGTATAATAAAAAGTAGAGACATCACCCTGCCAACAAAAGTCCGTATAGTCAAAGCGATGGTATTCCCAGTAGTAACGTACGGCTGTGAGAGCTGGACCATAAGGAAGGCCGAGCGCAGAAGAATAGATGCTTTTGAGATGTGGTGCTGGAGAAGACTCTTGAGAGTCCCTTGGACTTCAAGAAGATCCAATCAGTCACTCCTAAGGGAAATCAACCCAGACTGTTCCCTGGAAGGTCAGATGCTGAAGCTGAAGCTCAAATCCTTTGGCCACCCAATGAGAAGGGAGCCCTCCCTGGAGAAGACCCTGATGCTGGGAAAGACAGAAGGCAAAAGAGGAAGGGAACGGCAAAGATGAGATGGCTGGACAGCGTCACTGATGTAACAAACATGAATTTGAGCAGACTTCAGAGGATGGTGGAAGACAGGAGGGCCTGGCGTGACTTGGTCCAGGGGGTCGCAGAGTCAGACTTGACTGTGTGACTGAACAACAACACTGGCGGACTGTTCAGGGGCTCAGCTTGCCCGATGGCAAGTGGGCCCCTGATGAAGTGGGCCCCCTTAAATATTAGACAATATGTTAAAAATGTGAATGTCCTTTTAGTAGCTTGAAAATATAATCGACGCTCCAATATTATTATTGTATTGCAACTAAAATTTGCATTGTATTTAGGGTTGCCAGTCTCCCGGTGGGGCCTGGGGATCTCCCGTTTTTCCAACTGATCTCCAGCTGGCAGAGATCAGCTCCCCCTGGAGAAAATGCAATCTGTATTTACATTTAATATCTACTGCATAAAGGTAAACGTAGACCCCCTGTGCAGGCACCAGTCGTTTCTGACTCTGGGGCGATGTCACATCACGTTTTCACGGCAGACTTTTTACGGGGTGGTTTGCCCTTGCCTTCCCCAGTCATCTACGCTTTCCCTCCAGCAAACTAGGTACTCCTTTGACCGACCTCGGAAAGATGGAAGGTTGAGTCCACCTTGAGTCGGCTACCTGAACCCAGCTTCTGTCGGGATCGAACTCAGGTCGGGAGCAGATGGCTCAGACTGCAGTACTGCAGCGTTACCACTCTGCGCCACGGGGCTCTTATTCTACTGCTTACTGCCAGTAAAATGTACAATATAGGTACACTGTAATTACTTATATATATATATATGCACATTTATTTTGCAAACGTTTTAATTGTACCTTTTTTCCACTTACGGGATTGGGTTTTTTTTGGAAAATTTTATTTCTTTCTTATAAAAATTAAACGATAGCCTTATAGTCGTGGGTGGGCCCCCTGTGTCTCCTAGCAACCAATATTTTTAGACCCAGTCCGCCACTGCGCAAGGGTGCCTGACATATGATTCTGGAAGCTGCCTCGTACCGTTAGTCCGGCCAGGTTACCGTCGTCCCCCCAGACAGAGGTGAGCTAGCATTACAGGCCGAGAAAACTCTTTCCTCAAATCCAGGCGTGGAATTCTAGCAGGAGTTCCTTTGCATATTAGGCCACGCCCCTCTAATGTAGCCAATCTTCCGAGAGCTTGCAAGGTTCTTTTTTGTAAGCTCCAGGAGGATTGGCTACACCGGGGTGTGTGTGTGTGTGTGTTTGTGCAGCCTAATATGCAAAGGAGCTCCTGCTAGAATTCCACCCCCTGCTCAAATCTGTCCAATCAGTGACGCCAAAAAGCAAATCTGAAACTTCCAGGTACAAAGTCGGGTTCGCTCCCCCAGAAACATACATACTCTTCTCACAGCCTGGGCTGCTTCCACACAGATGGTTCTCCGTTTTGCTTTCACGCTGGCCACCGAGTACCCATGGGGCAGCTGTCCTGTGTCGGTTGAATTGTCTGTAACATGAATTGTGATCCCAGGTTGTCGGTTTCTTCTGCCTCTGTACAGCCACATCAAACTTCTTGCTGTCGCCAGCCCTGCTTAGCCTCCAAAATCTAAAGAGCCTTTACTTTGGCTAGGAGTAGTTCCCGCCATCTGCGCTAGTAGAGGGGAAGGTATAAAGGGACTCCTTATGCACTTAGACTCTGTTCCTGTTCCCAGCCTGAAATAGATTCCCTGGAGCATATATTTTTCTAATTGCTCCTTTAATACGGCGAGCCGAAGGGAAATTATTAGCCTGCTGTTGGGAAAGGTTCTCTGGCAGATCAAATAAACTCAAATTGGATTCTCTTTGGTCAGATAGGAACCACCAAACAAGAAGGGAGGTGTCTAGGTTCTGTCCCCAGGTTTGTAAAGAACGCAAAAAGCGAGACAAATTGGCCAAACTGTAAATCTTTTACCAAATTTCAAAGTGACTTTTAAAAATGCTTTAAAGGGTTAAAACAATCTTTTAAATTCTTCTTTTTACGGTTATAACCCCTCAAGTCATCCCATTTTACCACGCAGATTCTTTGTAGGATTTTTTATAAGGTACTTTAAAAGGTGGTTCTACATGACTAATACGTTCTGGTCAATGACTGTAATAATAAACTGAACGGAACTGAATCGGAAGAGATCAGACTAGCCCAGGCTGCCCCCGGCATGGCTGGTGATACAGCTACTACCGATTTTTTTAAAAAGCTGGGGGTGGGGGGACTTTCCAGTGGCAGGGCAGAGATGAACCTGGTAGGAGATTCCAGGGCCACAGCTTTCAGAGAAGAAGATGACCGCAGATTTATACCCCGTCCTTCTCTCTGAATCAGAGTCTCAGAGCGGCCTACAATCTCCTTTCCCTTCCTTCCCCACAACAGACACCCTGTGAGGTAGGTGGGGTGAGAGAGCTCTCCCAGAAGCTGCCCTTTCAAGGACAGAGTCTCAGAGCTTCCTACAATCTCCTTTCCCTTCCTTCCCCACAACAGACACCCTGTGAGGCAGGTGGGGCTGAGAGAGCTCTCCCAGCAGCTGCCCTTTCAAGGACAGTCTCAGAGCGGCCTATAATCTCCTTCCCTTCCTCCCCCACAACAGACACCCTGTGAGGTGGGTGGGGTGAGAGAGCTCTCCCAGAAGCTGCCCTTTCAAGGACAGAGTCTCAGAGCTTCCTACAATCTCCTTTCCCTTCCTCCCCCATAACAGACACCCCGTGGGCGGGTGGGGCTGAGAGAGCTCTCCCAGAAGCTGCCACTTCAACAACAACCTCTGCCAGAGCTCTGGCTGACCCAAGGCCATTCCAGCAGCTGCAAGTGGAGGAGTGGGGAATCAAACCCGGTTCTCCCAGATAAGAGTCCGCGCACTTAACCGCTACCCCCAAACTGGCAGTGCGGTCGAGAACAACAAGTCGGTGTGCCTGCCCAGCCCCCCACCGCCAACTCCATAAGGACTCCGGCTCTTTCAGTCACGCTTCCGTACAAAACAAGGGAGAGGTTAAATTACTTCATTTAGTGCTAATTAATTGCAACCTGGCGAGCTGTCGGATTGGCAGCCCTTGAGCTCCCCCTCCAATCACACACCGCCCCCCCTCCCGACACTTCACACCCTCCCCCATCTCTCTTCCCCTTCGCCCTCCCCTTCTTCTCCTCCCGGCTGAACAGTACAGGAACGGGTTCCGCCGAACTCGCTAAACGGAAAGTCATTGCTCGCATTGAAAAAGAGGCGTACAACGGGGCAGAGGGGAATAAAAGAACCCACAGGGAGTCCCCCTTTCTTCTTCCAGAACAGAGAGATTCGAGGCCCCCCCTGCTTGGCTTGTCTGGCCGTACCGGGAAGTAATCTATAAAAAGCGATCTGGCTAAAAAGACGGTTTTCCCCGGGAACGGCTGGAGTGCTCTGACTCAGCCAGCTCCATTGGTTTTTCAGTAAAGAGAGGCCGAGAGGGGAAGAGTTCTCTATCAAAATTATCACAGGGCAAAACTCCCTTGACAGAAGGAAACGACAACAACCCCCCCCCCCCCCAAAAAAGACACATCGCTGTAGAAATGGAAGCATCCAAAAGGGAAACTGAGGCCGAAGAAACCGGTTTGGAGGGGAGGGCCTGCCCCCCTCCTCCACAATTGCCTCTCCAACGACTGTTCGTGGAGAAGACTTCAGTGTGAAACACACCCCAGCCGCCTGCCTCTCATCAGTCCATCCCGCCCCCCAGGACCCCGGCTTTGGAGCTGATTCCGTCGGGCTCCCTGTCTCTCGGGTGGGCCCCCCCCCTGCCCATGCCCCCGGGGGCTCAGTTGCTCTCGACCAGCTTGGCCAAGTCCTGGCGCAGCTCGCTCAGCTCGAAGATCTTCATGTCCATGATCTCCGCCACCTTGGACACCTCGTGGTACATCTTGTCCCGCTCGGCCAGGGTGTCGGAGAGCGTCTGCTCGGCCAGCTGCAAGCGGTGCTCCAGGTCCTTGTTCTGTCTTTCCAGGTCCTGAGAAAGAGAGAGAGAGAGAGAGAAGGCGAGGTCACGCGGGGCCTGATTTACCTCACAGAGCGATTGTGAAGGTAAAGAACCTAAGAGAAGCCATGTTGGATCAGGCCAACGGCCCATCCAGTCCAACACTCTGTCACATAAGAACATAAGAGGAGCCATGTTGGATCAGGCCAATGGCCCATCCAGTCCAACACTCTGTGTCACATAAGAACATAAGAGGAGCCATGTTGGATCAGGCCAATGGCCCATCCATCCAACACTCTGTGTCACATAAGAACATAAGAGGAGCCATGTTGGATCAGGCCAATGGCCCATCCATCCAACACTCTGTGTCACATAAGAACATAAGAGGAGCCATGTTGGATCAGGCCAATGGCCCATCCAGTCCAACACTCTGAGTCACATAAGAACATAAGAGAAGCCATGTTGGATCAGGCCAATGGCCCATCCAGTCCAACACTCTGAGTCACATAAGAACATAAGAGAAGCCATGTTGGATCAGGCCAATGGCCCATCCAGTCCAACACTCTGTGTCACATAAGAACATAAGAGGAGCCATGTTGGATCAGGCCAACGGCCCATCCAGTCCAACACTCTATGTCACGTAAGAACCTAAGAGAAGCCATGTTGGATCAGGCCAATGGCCCATCCAGTCCAACACTCTATGTCACGTAAGAACCTAAGAGAAGCCATGTTGGATCAGGCCAACGGCCCATCCAGTCCAACATTCTATGTCACATAAGAACCTAAGAGAAGCCATGTTGGATCAGGCCAATGGCCCCTCCAGTCCAACACTCTGAGTCACATAAGAACATAAGAGAAGCCATGTTGGATCAGGCCAGTGGCCCATCCAGTCCAACACTCTGTGTCACATAAGAACATAAGAGGAGCCATGTTGGATCAGGCCAATGGCCCATCCAGTCCAACACTCTGTGTCACACAGTGGCCAAAAAACCCAGGTGCCATCAGGAGGTCCATTAAAAGGGAGAGCCCTGAGGAGACTGTCTTGAATTCTGTGGAGAACAAGTGCTCCAACATCAGATGCTACTAGCTGTGGGGACGAAAGGGAACCTCCATGGGCAGAGGCACTAAACCTCTGAATCCCATTGCTAGGAGGCAACATCAGGGGAAGGCCTCTCTGCCCTGTTGTTGGCCCTCCAGAGGAGCTGGTTGGCCCCTCTGTGAGACGGGATGCTGAAATAGATGGACCCTCACTGGTCTGATCCAGCAGGGCTCTTCTGATGTTCTTATGAAGGCCTTGGCCTCCGTGCTGTTGTTGGCCCTCCAGAGGAACTGGCTGGCCACTGTGTGAGACAGAATGCTGGACTAGATGGACCCCCTCCCCCGGTCTTATCCAGCAGGGCTCTTATGATGTTCTTAAGAAGGTAGCCTCCATGCCCTGTTGTTGGCCCTCCAGGGGAACTGGCTGGCCACTGTGTGAGACAGGATGCTGGACTAGATGGACCACTGGTCTGATCCAGTGGGGCTGATGTTCTTAAGAAGGCCTCAGCCTCCATGTCCTGCTATTGGCCCTCCAGAGGAACAGGTTGGCCATTGTGTGAGACAGGATGCTGGACTAGATGGACCACTGGTCTGATCCAGAAGGGCTCTTCTGATGTTCTTATGAAGGCCTCGTCCCCCATGCCCTGTGGTTGGCCCTTCAGAGGAACTGGTTGGCCACTGTGTGAGACAAGAGGCTGGACTAGATGGACCCTCCCTGGTCTGATCCAGCAAGGCTCTGCCGATGTTCCTATGAAGGCCTCAGCCTCTCTACCCTTCTCTCAAACATCTGATGTTCATGTTTTGCGGCTCTCAAACATCTGACATTTATTCTAGGTGGCTCTTACATTAAGCAACTTTGGCCATCCCTGAAGTAGACCATACTGGGCTGAAGAAAGCAATGGTCTAATTCTGTTCAAGGCCGCTACCAAATTTAACCTGGTGAAAAACATAAGCCTACACTTTCTTAGGCACCCTGATAACCAGCATTGCTCTTATGCCCTGACCTAGGTAGCCCAGGCAAGTGTGTTCTCAGCAGATTTCAGAAGAAAGAACCCAACCCCCAAGGAATACCAGGGCAGGGACGCAGAGGGAAGCGACACAAGCCACTTTTCCGAAATGTCCTAGGCCCACTAGGGGGCGCCGGAAGTCACCAGGAGTTCATAAGAACATAAGAGAAGGCATGTTAGATCAGGCCAATGGCCCATCCAGTCCAACATTCTGTGTCACACAGTGGCAAAAATTTATACACACACACACACTCTGTGGCTAATAGTTCCAGACACGCAAGTGCATGCACACGCACACAAAAAAATCACTGACTATTTTTAACAGGTCTTTCACAATACCGAATCCAGAAAACACCAGATATCTCCCTTGTACTATGAAAGGAAAGGAAAGGTCCCCTGTGCAAGCACCAGTCGTTTCCAACTCTGGGGTGACGTCGCATCACGACCATTTCACGGCAGACTTTTTTTACGGGGTGGTTTGCCATTGCCTTCCCCAGTCATCTACGCTTCCCCCCCACAGCAAGCTGGGGACGCGCTTTACTGACCTTGGAAGGATGGAAGGCTGAGTCAACCTTGAGCCAGCTACCTGAATCCAGCTTCCGTCGGGATTGAACTCAGGTCGTGAGCAGAGAGTTCAGACCGCAGTACTGCAGCATTACCATTCTGCGCCACGGGGCTAATTGTACTATGAAAACAATGTACTTAATATCTCCAACACATAAATAATACACAAAGGACTGGTAATATTTACGAGAAAAATTCAAAATGTTGCCACACACACAGTTGCCAATAAATACGATAGCTTGTCAAGAGATGCCCTTACAAATAACTCTGAGGCTCTCTAAACCGTGTCAGCTTCAAATATATTTCTTTTAATATTTCTTATTCTCTGGAGCCTTACAGCCGCTGTAATATTCTTGACTCAGTGGTACATACGCTACTTCCTGCTGGGCCAGTAGCTGAAGTTATTCATATGTGCATCTCTTGACCAAGATATTAATCGAAACGGGAAATATAACGATCGAAATTCCGTTGAGAACCTGCTTTATACTCAGTTGGAGAATATATTTATATTACCTTTGAGTGTTGAACGAGTCTTCACAAATTCCTTGGAAGCCTGGAACTGTAACGGGATGAGGTGGTTTGGTTGATATTATTCTGGATATTGTTATTTTTTGGCAACAGTGTGTGTGTGTGTGTTACAACGTTTTGAATTTTTCTCATAAGTACTATTAGTGTTTTGTGTATTATTTATGTGTTGGAGCTATTAAGTGCATTGTTTTCACTGCACAAGGGAGATAGCCGGTGTTTTCTGGTTGTTCAGCCTTTCTCCCCGTCCCTGTTTTGTCACTGATACTGAATCCAACTGTATATTAATGTCTTCCTTTTTTTTCTAATGGCAAACTATAACGGTTGTTATAACCTCTTGAGAAACCACGCCCTCTATTTTAAACTAACAAAGCCAGAATGTTACCGAGATTTGTGGCACTTCGCACCCACAACAGCAGTCTGTTTTTTATCACCCGCCAGCGTTTTTTTCAGCCCTGCTTTGTCCTAACGCTAACAAACACAGATCCCTATTTGTGATTCTTTTAATTTGCTAAAAACATTCCCATGATTCCACACTGCCCACTTATATTAAGAATTGCTGCTCGCCATTCCCATTTTGTCTGACGAAGTCTGCTTAAGAACATACGAAAGCTTCCATTCTGAATAAAACTTAGTTGGTCTTAAAGGTGCCACTCGTCTTCTACTGCTTTGAATCCAACCATAAAGTTCATCAACGTCAGTCTTTTCTACTCAAGACTGGCAGCGGCTCTTCAGGGTCTTAGGCGGAGGTCTTTCCCATCTCCTTTAACTGGAGATGCCGGGGATCGAACCTGGGACCCTTCTGTGTGCCAAGCAGCCGTTCTGTCCCTGAGCCACAGTCCTGGAATTCCACGTGACAGGCACCCAGATTGCTGGATTGGAACCCCAGCAGCACAGGAACATGAGGAGGCGGCCATCTGCTGGATCCTGCCCACGGGTACAGGCTGAGCACCTCCTGTCTCGGCCCAGCCCAACCAAAGGGGGGGGGGGGTGGGAGAAGAAGATGATGATGATACTGGATTTATATCCCGCCCTCCACTCCGAATCTCAGAGTGGCTCACAATCTTCTTTATCTTCTTCCCCCTCAACAGACACCCTGTGAGGTGTGTGGGGCTGAGAGAGCTCTCACAGCAGCTGCCCTTTCAAGGACAGAGTCTCAGACCGGCCTACAATCTCCTTTCCCTTCCTCCCCCACAACAGACACCCTGTGAGGTGTGTGGGGCTGAGAGAGCTCTCACAGCAGCTGCCCTTTCAAGGACAGAGTCTCAGACCGACCTACAATCTCCTTTCCCTTCCTCCCCCACAACAGACACCCTGTGAGGTGTGTGGGGCTGAGAGAGCTCTCCCAGAAGCTGCACTTTCAAGGTCAAGAGTCTCAGAGTGGCCTACAATCTCCTTTCCCTTCCTCCCCCACAACAGACACCTTGTGAGGCAGGTGGGGCTGAGAGAGCTCTCCCAGAAGATGCCCTTTCAAGGTCAGAGTCTCAGAGCGGCCTACAATCTCCTTTCCCTTCCTCCCCCACGACAGACACGTTGTGAGGTGGGTGGGGCTGAGAGAGCTCTCCCAGAAGCTGCCCTTTCAAGGACAGAGTCTCAGAGCGGCCTACAATCTCCTTTCCCTTCCTCCCCCACAACAGACACCCTGTGAGGCAGGTGGGGCTGAGAGAGCTCTCCCAGAAGCTGCCCTTTCAAGGACAGAGGCTCAGAGCGGCCTAAAATCTCCTTTCCCTTCCTCCCCCACAACAGACACCCAGTGAGGTGGCTGGGGCTGAGAGAGCTCTCCCAGAAGCTGCCCTTTCAAGGACAGAGCCTTTACATTTTCCTTTTTTCTTGTTTTTAGTTATTCTGCTTGTTATTTTTCCTTCCTCTTTTCGTTTCCTTCTTTCTTCACAAAAATGTTTGTAGAATTGAATGGTAATATCTGGTTAAGATATTGTAGCTTGCAGGTATAATGAATCTTACCGCTTTTTCTGTAACAGAAATAATGAGCTGGAGGCTAAAAAACTGTGAGCTAGCTCAGCTTAAAGGGAACACTGTCCCCAACCCCTCTCCCCGCAACCCCTTCCCTCCGTTACCTGCACCTTCTGAAAGGTTTCCTCGCACTCTTCGTTGCCTTCCCATCGTCCCCCTTTCTGGCTCTTCAGCTGCTGAAGTTCCTGAACCGTGGGGTGGGGTGGGGGGGATGGAAAGAGAAGCAAAAGGAGGTTCTGAGGGCACCGGATTGACATGAGCAGGTGAGGACTCTGAGGCACAAAATGGCGGGCGGCCAAGCCTAGGCACCTCGCCCACCCTCACCACACACATAAACACAAACACACACTTGTTGTTAGGAAACATGTGGACCAAAGTGTCAAAATGAAACCGCTTTAGAGGAAGATATTTGATTTATATCCCACCCTATACTCTGAATCTCAGAGTCTCAGAGCGGTCAGACAGCCTGTGAGGTGGGTGGGGCTGAGAGAGCTTTTACAGCAGCTGCCCCTTCAAGGACAGAATCTCAGAGCGGCCTACAATCTCCTTTCCCTTCCTCCCCCACAGCAGACACCTTGTGAGGCAGGTGGGGCTGAGAGGGCTCTCCCAGAAGCTGCCCTTTCAAGGACAGTCTCAGAGCGGCTCACAATCTCCTTTCCCTTCTTCCCCCAGAACAGACACCTGGTGAGGCAGGTGGGGCTGAGAGAGCTCTCCAAGAAGCTGCCCTTTCAAGGACAGAGGCTCAGGGTGGCCTACAATCCCCTTTCCCTTCCTCCCCACAACAGACACCTTGTGAGGCAGGTGGGGCTGAGAGAGCTCTCCCAGAAGCTGCCCTTTCAAGGACAGAGGCTCAGGGTGGCCTACAATCCCCTTTCCCTTCCTCCCCACAACAGACACCTTGTGAGGCGGGTGGGGCTGAGAGAGCTCTCCCAGAAGCTGCCCTTTCAAGGACAGAGTCTCAGAGCGGCCTACAATCTCCTTTCCCTTCCTCTCCCACAATAGACACCTTGTGAGGCGGGTGGGGCTGAGAGAGCTCTCCTAGAAGCTGCCCTTTCAAGGACAACCTCTGCCAGAGCTATGGCTTACCCAAGGCCATGCTAGCAGGTGCAAGTGGAGGAGTAGGGAATCAAATCCGGTTCTCCCAGATAAGAGTACACACACTTAACCACCATACCAAACTGGCTCTTTATTAACAAACAAAAGTTCTGACCTCCCACCATGCTAATTTGGCATTTTTAATGAGAGAGAGACACAGAAAGAAAGAGAGACACAGAGACAGCCATCTGGAGGGGAACCGAGGCATCGAAAACAAATAGAATGATATTTCAAGAAAGGGAAGAAAGATGAAAGATGGAAAGGCAGGCATCTGGAGGGAACATGAGGCAAAGAGAATGAAAAGAATACTTTCTGAAGAAAGGAAAGAACAAACAAAAGAAAGCAAGGCGGGCAGGCATCTGGAGGAAAACTGAGGCAAAGAGAATGAAAAGAATTTCTCAAGAAAGAAGGAAAGAAAGGAAGAAAGAAAGCGAGTGAGCGAGAATGAAAGAGAACCGCCGTTTACAAGCTCGGATTTTGGCTGGCAAAGCGTTCTTGGAAAGGATATGCAAACGAGGCGGCTCTTGCCTGTAATTCAGCCTCTGCTTTAAATGCCTGATTTAATTGGCACCCACGTGAGAGGGGAAAACGTGGCAGCTGCCGATGGAAAAAGCGGCGCAATGCAGGGCCAGAGGCAGCCAGAAGGGCTGGCCAAGAGACGGCGTGGGCTGCAACGTGTGTGTGTGTGTGTGGTGTGCACAAGCCCCTTGGAAGAAGGAGGGGCCTTTTTCCTGGGAGGCAGGCTTCAAGCAGGACCCTTCCCCCGGGAACCTGTTTCCAGGACCCAGGGGAGGAATTCTAGTAGGAGCTCCTTTGCCTATTAGGCCACACCCCTCTGATGTAGCCAATCCTCCCAGAGCTTACAAAAAAGAGGCTCGTAAGCTCTGGGAGGATTGGCTACATCAGGGGGGAGTGGCCTAATATGCAAAGGAGGTCCTGCTAGAATTCCTCACAGGGCTCTTCGTACAGGGCCTACTGGAAGCTCCGGGAGGATTGGCTACATCAGGGGGTGTGGCCTAATAGGCAAAGGAGGTCCTGCTAGAATTCCTTATTGGCTACATCAGGGGTGTGTGGCCTAATATGCAAAGGAAGTCCTGCTAGAATTCCTCACAGGGCTCTTCGTACAGGGCCTACTGTAAGCTCCAGGAGGACTGGCTGCATCAGGGGTGTGTGGCCTAATAGGCAAAGGAGGTCCTGCTAGAATTCCTCACAGGGCTCTTCGTACAGGGCCTACTGTAAGCTCCAGGAGGATTGCCTGCATCAGGGGTGTGTGGCCTAATAGGCAAAGGAGGTCCTGCTAGAATTCCTTACAGGGCTGTTCGTACAGGGCCTGCTGTCAGCTCCAGGAGGATTGGCTACATCAGGGGGTGTGGCCTAATATGCAAAGGAGCTCCTGCTAGAATTCCAGCCCTGCCAGGACCTCTTTCCATTCTGGTCCTCTCTAACGAGAGTAAACAGCTCAAGCACCGGACAGACTTCATTTGCCTCTGCTCCCGTCTCCAAGGGCTCTCTCTCCTCCTTAGGGAAATAAATCTGCCAGTGCTGTCCTGGAGCTCCAGGAAGCGAGAAGCAGGATGTGGGGAAGGGCCTTGAAATTGGAAAGGACCATATGCTACCAATAAATTGTTTAAAACACAGGAGGAGTGGCTACATCAGGGGGGTGTGGCCTAATAGGCAAAGGAGGTCCTGCTAGAATTCCTTACAGGGCTCTTCTCACAGGGCCTACTGTAAGCTCCGGGAGGATTGGCTACATCAGGGGGTGTGGCCTAATATGCAAAGGAGCTCCTGCTAGAATTCCAGCCCTGCCAGGACCTCTTTCCATTCTGGTCCTCTCTAACGAGAGTAAACAGCTCAAGCACCGGACAGACTTCATTTGCCTCTGCTCCCGTCTCCAAGGGCTCTCTCTCCTCCTTAGGGAAATAAATCTGCCAGTGCTGTCCTGGAGCTCCAGGAAGCGAGAAGCAGGATGTGGGGAAAGGCCTTGAAATTGGAAAGGACCTCCGGGGTCATCGAGTCCAACCCCCTGCACAATGCAGAAACTTCACAAATATTTTTCCCCTCACACACACATCCCCAGTGACCCCTGCTCCGTATTCAGAAGACAGCAAAATTCTCCAGGATCCCTGGGCTGGATAGGAATTGTTGACCAATCCCAAAGTGGACAACAGCATTTTCCAGGAAGAAAGGAAGGGAGGGAGGGAGGAAGGAAGGGAGGGAGGAAAGGAGGAAGGAAGAGGGAAGGAAGGGAGGAAGAAAGCCATGAGAACTAAGCCCCGATGTAACCCTTCCTGCCCTCCTTCTGAGAGCCAGTTTGGTGTAGTGGTTAAGTACACGGGACTCTTATCTGCGAGAACCGGATTTGATTCCCCACTCCTCCATTTGCAGCTGCTGGAATGGCCTTGGGTCAGCCATAGCTCTCGTAGGAGTTGTCCTTGAAAGGGCAGCTTCTGGGAGGGCTCTCTCAGCCCCATTCATCTCACAGAGGGTGTCTGTTGTGGGGGAGGAAGGTAAAGGAGATTGTAGGCCGCTCCGAGACTCTGTCCTTGAAAGGGAAGCTTCTGGGAGAGCTCTCTCAGCCCCACCCACCTCATAGGGTGTCTGTTGTGCAGGAGGAAGGGAAAGGAGATTGTAGGCTGTTCTGAGCCTCTGTCCTTGAAAGGGCAGCTTCTGGGAGAGCCCTCTCAGCCCCGCCCACCTCCCAGGGTATCTGTTGTGCAGGAGGAAGGGAAAGGAGATTGTAGGCCACTTTGAGACTCTGTCCTTGAAAGGGCAGCTTCTGGGAGAGCTCTCTCAGCCCCACCCACCTCACAGGGTGTCTGTTGTGCAGGAGGAAGGGAAAGGAGATTGTAGGCCACTTTGAGACTCTGTCCTTGAAAGGGCAGCTTCTGGGAGAGCTCTCTCAGCCCCACCCACCTCACAGGGTGTCTGTTGTGCAGGAGGAAGGGAAAGGAGATTGTAGGCCACTTTGAGACTCTGTCCTTGAAAGGGCAGCTTCTGGGAGAGCTCTCTCAGCCCCACCCACCTCACAGGGTGTCTGTTGTGGGAGAGGAAGGGAAAGGAGATTGTAGGCCGCTCCGAGACTCTGTCCTTGAAAGGGAAGCTTCTGGGAGAGCTCTCTAAGCCCCACCCGCCTCACAGCTCCCAGAAGAAAAAAAAGGATTTTGATGATGATGATGATATTGGATTTATATCATGCCCTATACTCTGAATCTCAGAGAAGCTTACAATCTCCTATATCTTCTTCCCCAACAACAGACACCCTGTAAGACGGGTGAGGATAAGAGAGCTCTCCCAGAAGCTACCCTATCAAGGACAACTCCTGCGAGAGCTATGGCTGACCCAAGGCAATTCCAACAGCTGCAAGTGGAGGAGTGGGGAATCCAGCCCGGTTCTCCCAGATAAGAGTCCGCACACTTAACCACTACACCAAACTGGCTCTCAAACAGACCCAGCCCAGTGAGTCTGAGGCAAGATCCGATCCAGGGGATTCCTCGATTCATAGCTCGGTTCACCACTCCGCAAGGCCAGGACACCACCCATTGCTCACCTCATCTTTGGCTTTCACCAGCTGTTCCAGTTCTTCCAGAGCCGGACTGACCTCCTCCTTAGTTTCACCTGAGGGACCGTGGCCTCTCTGAGCTTCCAGTTCTGCCACCTGGGAGGGGGGGGCAAGGAGAGGGGAGGGAGAACATCAAAGTCACATTCATGTATCAATGGAGGCCCAGGTAGCTGCCACTGCTAGATCCGCCTTCTTCCATCTTAAGAGGGCGAGGCAGTTGGCTCCCTTCTTGGAGCGCACCGACCTAGCAACTGTGATCCACGCAACGGTCACTTCGAGGTTAGACTACTGCAATGCCCTCTACATGGGGCTGCCCTTGTACCAAACACGGAGACTCCAGGTAGTCCAGAACGCGGCGGCCAGGCTGTTGGAGGGACTACCACGGTGGGAACCTGCACGGCCTGGGCTGCGGAATCTGCATTGGCTGCCGGTTGTCTACCGTGTCCGCTATAAGGGGCTGGTTATTACCTTTAAAGCCCTATATGGCCGAGGACCTGCCTACCTAAAGGACCGCCTCTCCCCATATGTACCCTGGAGAGCACTGAGGTCTGGTTCCCAGAACTTACTAACAATCCCTGGGCCAAGAGAAGCTAAGTTGAGGGCTACTAGGGAGCAGGCCTTCTCGGTGATAGCCCCTCGTTGGTGGAACGACCTTCCAGAGATGGTGCGAGCCCTGCGGGACCTGAACCAATTCCGCAGGGCTTGCAAAACATTTCTTTTTCAGTTGGCATTCGAGACAGAACCTGATTAACTAACGAGCAGACTTAGCCATCTTGTGTACATCAGGATTACAACATTTTAGCACCTATTTTATATGTTTTATCTATTTTAAATAACTTATTTGTAACTGATATTTAAACTGTTATGTTGTTTTATGTGAATCATGGGACTCCCATGTCTGTTATGCTGTTTATGTGAATCATGGGACTCCCATGTCTGTTAGCCGCCCTGAGCCCGCCTGGCGGGGAGGGCGGGATATAAAAATAAAATATTATTATTATTATTATTATTATTATTATTATTAATTGATTAAAACACTTGCAAACCCACACATCCTTTGGCCTCTGTGAAGGTTGCCAACTCCAGTTTGGAAAGGTGCGGTGTCGCGGTTACGTGCGTCATGTCACGCCCCTAAAGCTGCTAGGAGACCTTGGGTCAGCCTAACCTACCTCGCAGGGATGTCGTAAGGAGAAAAGAGAGGAGAGAAGAACAATCTAACTCTCTTGGGTTCCCATTGAGAAAAAGGGAGGGAGGGAGGGAGGGAGGGAGGGAGGGAGGAAGAAGGGAAAGGAGGGAAGGGAGGAAGAAAAAAGGGAGGGTGGGAGGGAGGAAGGAAGGAAGGAGGAAAGGAAGGGAAGAAATAAGGAAGGGAGAAAGGAAGGAAGGAGAGATGGAAGAAATAAGGGAGGGAGGGAGGAAAGGAAGGGAGGAAGGAAGGAAGAAATAAAGGAGGGAGGAAGGAAGAAAGGAGGGAGGGAGGGAGGGAGGGAGGGAGGAAGGAAGGAAGGAAGGAAGGAAGGAAGGAAGGAAGGAAGGAAGGAAGGAAGGAAGGAAGGAAGGAAGGAAGGAAGGAAGGAAGGAAGGAAGGAAGGGAGGGAGGGAGGGAGGGAGGGAGGGAGGAAGAGAGGAAGGGAGAAAGGAAATAAGGAAGGGAGGGAAGCTTCTGAGAGAGCTCTCTCAGCCCCACCCAACTCACAGGTTGTCTGTTGTGGGGAGGAAGGGAAAGGAGATTGTAGGCCACTCTGAGCCTCTGTCCTTGAAAGGGCAGCATCTGGGAGAGCTCTCTCAGCCCCACCCACCTCACAGGGTGTCTGTTGTGGGGGAGGAAGGGAAAGGAGATTGTGGGCCACTCTGAGACTCTGTCCTTGAAAGGGTAGCTGCTGTGAGAGCTCTCTCAGCCCCACCCACCTCACAGGGTGTCTGTTGTGGGGGAGGAAGGGAAAGGAAATTGTGGGCCACTCTGAGACTCTGTCCTTGAAAGGGTAGCTGCTGTGAGAGCTCTCTCAGCCCCACCCACCTCACAGGGTGTCTGTTGTGGGGGAGGAAGGGAAAGGAGATTGTGGGCCACTCTGAGACTCTGTCCTTGAAAGGGTAGCTGCTGTGAGAGCTCTCTCAGCCCCACCCACCTCACAGGGTGTCTGTTGTGGGGGAGGAAGGGAAAGGAGATTGTGGGCCACTCTGAGACTCTGTCCTTGAAAGGGTAGCTGCTGTGAGAGCTCTCTCAGCCCCACCCACCTCACAGGGTGTCTGTTGTGGGGGAGGAAGGGAAAGGAGATTGTGGGCCACTCTGAGACTCTGTCCTTGAAAGGGTAGCTGCTGTGAGAGCTCTCTCAGCCCCACCCACCTCACAGGGTGTCTGTTGTGGGGGAGGAAGGGAGAGGAGTTTGTAGGCTGCCCTGAGACTCTGAGATTCAGAGTATAGGATGGGATATAAATCCAGTATCACCTTCTTCTCTTGTCATGCTCTTTTTCTAGTGTTGCAGATCAACATGAGAGAGCGGCATTTGTGCGAGGACACAAGGAATCCTTTCTCCTGGGACCAAGGCTGCAACCGCCAGCTTTCCTTCACGAGCCCAGGGGACTAGAAACTGGCCTTTCAACTCCAAAGAACAGAAACGGGGGGAATAAAACTGCTTCTTTTTTTAAGTCAGCGCCAGATGGCAGGATGCAGGCATTCTCCAAAACGGCAAGTCGCCTCCTTTGCCCGCCTCTTCCCTGCCCAGAGGCCTCTTTTCCTTTTTATCTGTGCGAGGAAGGTGACCTTAGGGGGGGGGGGAAGGCTGTCTCCTTTCTCATTTCACGCTTCCGTGCGGAGCTGGTCAGCTGACGCGAAGCACAAGGGATGTGTCTGGGAGGGCTGAATCCTCAGCCTCCGCTGTCACCCATCCCTGCCCCAGCAGAGGAGCTGCAGATTGACACGTGTCATTTGGCCAGTTTGGTGTAGTGGTTAAGTGTGCGGACTCTTATCTGGGAGAACCGGGTTTGATTCCCCCCTCCTCCACTTTCACCTGTTGGAATGGCCTTGGGTCAGCCGTAGCTCTGGCAGAGGTTGTACTTGAAAGGGAAGCTGCTGGGAGAGCTCTCTCAACCCCACCCACCTCACAGGGTGTCTGTTGTGGGGGGAGAAGATATAGGAGATTGTAAGCTGCTCTGAGACTCTGTCCTTGGAAGGGTGGCCTCTGGGAGAGCTCTCTCAGCCTCACCTACCTCACAGGGTGTCTGTTGTGGGGGGAGAAGATATAGGAGATTGTAAGCTGCTCTGAGACTCTGTCCTTGAATGGGCAGCTTCTGTGAGAGCTCTCTCAGCCTCACCTACCTCACAGGATGTTTGTTGGGGGGGGGAGGAAGATAAAGGATATTGTAAGCCACTCTGAGATTTGGAGTGGAGGGCGGGTCTTCTTCTTACATGGTAATATATAATGAAATAATTATACAACTCATGGCCCGGTTGCTAACAGGCTATGTACCGGTACCGGTCCACAGCCCATGGGCTGGAGATTCCTGGACTAAAGAACCAGTCCAAAATCTTTTCGGGCCCAACAGCCCTTCTTCCAGGGACCGTCTTCTCAAATAACCAAGCGCAGTAGGTAAGTACTGTCAAAAATCAATTGTGACATTTCAATATGTCTCCTTTCTCCTTGCTTTCTCAAATATATTCACAAACCACTGGCATTACTTACCTACTGCGCTTCATTACTTGAGAAGACAGTCCCTGGAAGAAGGGCTATCAGACCGGGAACGATTTTGGACCGGTTCTCCAGTTCTCGGACTTTCATTATCGTATATAATTATTTTGGACACTGATCACAGAAAGAACAGTAGGGATAACGTGGGCTGTGAAGGGATATTTTATTGTATGATCTCCTGATTAAGGTATGTCACTGAGAACACTACAATTTGTACTTGCTAGTAAATACAGGTATTTGTTATATTTTGTGTTAGCAAGGAGCCAGTGTTTTTCCTCACCAGTGTAAACCCCAGCAGTCGTTTAGAAGCCCAGGTGCTCCCATGTTCCAAACACTGCCAGGTAGAGAAAGTCAATTATTCATGGAAAGGATTTGTTTTTCAGGAGCGCATTTCTCAGCTGCTCGGGGAAAGTAGGGCTCAGAAACTGGAATGAGGTTAAACCACAAAGCCTCAAGAGATGGGGTGTCAAACATGTGGCCTGGGGGTTGAATCGGGCCCCCGGAGGGCTCCTATCAGGCCCCCGAGCAACTGGCTGTCATCTGCTTTTTTTTATCCCTGTCTCTTGCTTCCAACTGCATCACAGCTTGCTTTGCCAGGCTTGCTCAATCGCACGGCAGCAAAACCTCAATTTTCTCCACTGGCTGAGGCTCCTCCCTCGGGGAGGAAGGGGAAGAGGCAGAGCTTGCTTTGCCAGGCTCTCTCAGTCACACAGCAGAGCTACTGAGCCAAGCCTCTCTTCCTTCTATTGGCTGAGGCTCCTCCTGGTCCCCTGGGAAAGGCAATAGAGAGCCAGAGCTTCCTTTGCCCGGTTCCCTGGATCCAATGGGAAAAATATAAGGAAAGCACCTTTAAGACCAAGGAGGGCTTCAAGAGCCACACGATATGTGTGAAAGAGCCACAGTTTGGCCACCCCCGTTTTATACCTCTGAGGATACCAATCGCAGCTGCTGGTGAAACGTCAGGTACTACTATGCCAAGACCATGGCCATACAGCCTGGAAAATCTACAACAAATAACGCACTCTGGCCGTGAAAGCCTTTGACGGCGTAGCGAATGCAAATGCATTTCAACATTTTTGTCACGGTTTCTAAATCTCGAGGAGGAACGTTCACGATGCCACGTTTTGTTTTTAAATCTGAAGGGGAAATATTTCACGATATCCTAATTTAAGGATCAGCCTCCCAGTGCAATCATTGTGACACCTTCCGTTTCCCCAGGCTTTCAGATGCTTCCCTTCGTGGCTGGGGAAGTTTCAGAAAAAAGCGGGCAGGAGGAGGATACAAATCCTTCACAAGAAAACGAATGGCGGGAGAATTTTCATTTCCGGCCAAATGCTTCCGGCCGCATTGCTTTATTATTTAGCGCATTTCGATCTTATCCTTCCCTCCAAGCTGCTCAGGGTTCCCCCCCTCTCCGCCAGTTTATTGCAACAACAACCCCGTGAGGTAGGCTAGTTTGAGTGACTCAGCGGTCCATGCAATATGTTTCCTGGCAAGCAAGGATTTGTACCGGGCACAGCTTTGTTAGCAGGAAATCCTTAGCATATTAGGCTACACCCCCGATGTAGCCAATCCGCCAAGAGCTTACAGGGCTCTTCGTACAGGGCCTACCGTAAGCTCCAAGAGGATTGGCTACATCAGGAGGGTGTGGCCTAATAGGCAAGCCCTGGTACTGGCTTCTAGTTCAGCCTTCCAACCCCCATCTCACACCAGCTTTTCCATTGAGAGCCAGTTTGGTGTAGTGGTGAAGTGCGCGGACTCTTATCTGGGAGAACCGGGTTTGATTCTCCACTCCTCCACTTGCAGCTGCTGGAATAGCCTTGGGTCGGCCATAGATCTCACAGGAGTTGTCCGTGAAAGGGCAGCTACTGTTAAAAAAGCTCTCTTAGCCCCACCTACCTCACAGGGCATCTTTTTTTTGGAGGGGGGGGGGAGAGATTGCGATTGCTCTGAGATTCAGGCGTATAGGGGCAGGATATAAATCCAATATCTTCTATAAGTTTCTGTTTCAAATATCTTGGAGCAGGGGTGGCCAAACTGTGGCTCAGGAGCCACATGTGGCTCTTCCACACATATGATGTGGCTCCCGGAGGAATTTAATTTTTATTTTTTATTTTATTTATTTATGATTTATATCCCGCCCTTCCCACCAAGGTGGCTCAGGGCGGCTTACAACAGGTAAATCAGACATAAAATTTTTAAGTTAGGTATTTAAGATATTTAAACATATTCAAAACATTCAAAACATATAAAACATTTAAGCATTGCGGCAGTATACATGGCAAGAATCTGATAGAGTAAATCAGACTGACTCTCAAACCTTCCCTATGCTGGTTTTATGGGGACTGTTATTCCCAGCTTTTGTTCCTTAAAAAGTCTTCTAAAACGGTTGTGTTACATAGTGCGTACATATGTATTTTATCTTTGTGTTCAAAGAAAGAATTAAGAGTTTTCATAAAGACGTTTGTGTAATATTTGTTCATGTCTTGCGGCTCTCAAACATCTGATGTGTATTCTATGTGGCTCTTACGTTAAGCAAGTTTGGCCACCCCTTGCCTTGGGAGGAAGGCTTTCTCCGCGGCTGCTCAGTTTGAAGCAGATGGACCTTTTTGAAGTTAATGTTATACAAAAACCCTGAGGTTTGGGGGGAAGGGGGGAGGTGAGGCCATTACCACCTGAGCTTTCCCCATGGATGCATTCACGCCACACGCTGTCTGCTCCTGTGTGTGGTCTGCTCTGCAGCGCGATAAAAGAGCAGGTCCATTTTGTTCCTTCCAATGCAATCAATGGCGCAGTGACCTCTCCTTTCTCCTCCGAGATCACAGTGGGGCCATGTTACCAAAGGCCTGACTAGGGCCCATTTGTCTTCTTTCCTGGCCAGCCTCCCAGCTGACCCGATGACCTTGAATGCCAGCTAATTTTAGCAGCCAGAGAACACCTAGCTTAGAAAGAAATACACGCCCTCCGTTTACAAAATAGTAGCAATGTGTAATACAAACTGCATTCACCAAAACACTTTAAATAAGCAGTACACTAATACAGTTACAAAACGTGCAAAACATAGCTACCGTCCAGAAGAAGAAGACTGCAGGTTTATACCCCGCCCTTCTCTCTGAATCAGAGACTCAAGAGTGGCTTACAATCTCCTATATCTTCTCCCCCCACCATCAGACACCCTGTGAGGTGGGTGGGGCTGAGAGGACTCTCACAGCAGCTGCCCTTTCAAGGACAACTCCTGCGAGAGCTATGGCTCACCCAAGGCCATTCCAGCAGCTGCAAGTGGAGGAGTGGGGAATCAAACCCAGTTCTCCCAGATAAGAGTCCGTGCACTTAACCACTACACCAACATAACGATTTATGATAAGTCTGACAGAACCGGTCCAATTACATTTCGGATGTGCTATCCTTCCTCAAGGGGACCGTCTTGCCCTATGCATTGGAACAGTAGACTTAAACGCCAAAATTTCCTGGCTTCCTTAAGTTCTTATTTATTTTTTTTTTAATTTTTATTCATGGAACACCTCTACCAATTTGTATTCATCAGCATCCGAAACAAAACTGGACCAGTTCTGTTTTTTTTTCCCCGTCGGACTTATCATAAATCATTATGAATTCTGGACAGTAGCTACGTTGTGCATGGGATGGTTTTGTAACTCTATTAGTGTAGTGCGTAGAATCACAGAGACCGAAGAGATCTCCGGGGTCATCTAGTCCAACCCCTCGCACAATCTATATCCTTCTTAAAATGTGGTGCCCAAAACTGAACACAAGACTCCAGGGGAGGTCTTACCAGAGCAGAGGAAAGCGATACCTTCACTTCATGTGATCTGGACACTATACTTCTGTCGATACAGCCCAAAATTGCATTTGCCTTTTTAGCCACCGCGTCGCAGTGTTGACTCATGTTCAGCGTATGATCCACTAAGACCCCGAGATCCTTTTCGCACATACTACTAGCAAGACAAGTCTCCCCCATCCTATAACCATGCATTGGATTTTTCCTACCTAAATGCACAACTTTGCATTTATCCCTGTTAAAATTCATTTTATTGGTTTTAGCCCAGTTTTCCAGCCTGTCAAGGTCATCCTGTATCCTGTTTCTGTCTTCTACTGTGTTTGCAACCCCTCCTTATCTGCAGATTTAATAAGCATTCCCTCTATTCCTTCATCCAAATCATTGATAAAGATGTTGAACAAAACAGTTCCCAGGACAGATCCTTGAGGCACTCCACTTGCCACTCCTCTCCAAGAGGATGAAGAACCATTCACAAGCACAACCAGTTACAGATCCACCTAAATTATTTAAGATGTTTTGGTGCATGCAGTTTGCATTACACATTGCTACTATTTTGTAAATGGAGAGAGTGTGTTTCTGTACCTCCGTGGTCCTGATCGTTTCTGAAGAGAACATGGAGCAGCTGCCCAGAGGAGCTAGGGGCCAGACAGGGAACCCGAACAGCTGTCTCTGGAAACAGACAGGAGAGCTGAACATCCCTCTCTCTCCATCACTCGTTAGCGTCTCACGCTTCCTGCAGGATCTAATTAATTTGTAATTCCCAGACTGCGCGCTGGAGCTGATTAATGTGCTCGAAGAGGACTATTAATACACACAGGGCAGAAGAAAGCAAGCCTCTTGAGATTCCACAGCACCCTATCTACACAGGAGCCTTCCCATTGTATCTCTGCATGAGTCACTGTTCTGGTCTGACGTCACTCCAAATCAGCCTGTGTGGGGGGGGGGGGAGGGTCACTTCAGAAAGGAGATGGGAAACGGATGGCAGAGTGCCCTTCCCCGGCAAGACACAGTGGAAATGAGGCAGTCGAATCACAAAAGGTCAAAAGGGATTGGACTGACTACAATGGATCTAAAATACTGATATTTTATGGCTTTCTTTTTTTTAAAAAAAAAGTGGGTGCTTTGACAACACCTGGGACAATAGGTGTTTTTACACTGACAGTTTGTGACTCTCTATCACCGCACTGCAAACTCACCTTTTACATTACCTAACGTTTTCACAACTGTTTTGCATCATTGCTGCCCGAAGCATCTACATTTGCTTCAGGGAGATGCGTTTTGGAGCCGCTGCTGCAATGTTTTTCTCCAGACTAGTTTTGATCTGGTCTTTTCTTTACCGGCGTTTCAAACTTGCATTGTAGAAGTTTTCATGGGTTTTAAAAGACTCCTCCAAAAGCCACAAGGGGCAGTAATTTGCATGAGAACTGACAGCACTTGAAATTTTTACATATCATTGCTTGCCTCATCTAGTAATTTAAATTTGTATTGTTTTTTGCAGTGCGATTTCCAAGCAATTTTATACATTTAACTAAGTGGTATTCCGGCTGCTCTCCGATCAGAGGCCTCCCCCCCACAATTGAAACGCTTAAATGTAAAAGGAAAATAATTAAAATGGAACGGGGCAGGCGATTTGAAGACTCTAAAACTCTGGATCAAACTGAATGTAAAAACGCCCAATGCCAATGATGACAGCCAATTATAAAAAATCCCCATTACTGAAAGCACACACAGAAGAAAATATGCTCAAACTGACAAGACTCCTAACAAAATCAGGAGAAAGTCAAGTGTGCAGAAAAGCTCACCAGTCAGAATTGAATGTGAACACAATACTAAATTAAGCTAGGCTGTATTATATATTCTTTACATTTGTTTCCTGAGCAAACGAAGATAAGAAGAAGAAGATGATATTGGATTTATATCCCGCCCTCCACTCCGAAGAGTCTCAGAGCGGCTCACAATCTCCTTTACCTTCCTCCCCCACAACAGACACCCTGTGAGGTGGGTGGGGCTGGAGAGGGCTCTCACAGCAGCTGCCCTTTCAAGGACAGAGTCTCAGAGCAGCTCACAATCTCCTTTCCCTTCCTCCCCCACAACAGACACCCTGTGAGGTGGGTGGGGCTGGAGAGGGCTCTCCCAGCAGCTGCCCTTTCAAGGACAACCTCTGCCAGAGCTATGGCTGACCCAAGGCCATTCCAGCAGGTGCAAGTAGAGGAGTGGGGAATCAAACCCGGTTCTCCCAGATAAGAGTCCGCTCACTTAACCACTACACCAAACTAAGATAAAGATAAACTAAGAAAAGGGCAGGAGCTGGATTCCAGCCCTTTGCATTAAAAACAGAGAAAAGATTATCACGATAGGGAGAAAAGTCCAGTCCCTTTCTGCCGGGGGGAAGCTGTGGGTCAGTGGAAGCGCCTCTGCTTTACATTCTGGGAAGGGGCTCCAATCCCACAATCATCTTGGTTCCCTTCCTCAGCCCTTTCGGCAGTTCTGCTCACCCCCTGGCAGACTTGCAAATGGGCTGGGGGGGGGGAGGTTGGGCTGGAGATCTCCTGGACTTCTAACTGATCTCATAGAATCAAAGAGTTGGAAGGGACCTCCAGGGTGATGTAGTTCAACCTCCTGCCCAGTGCAGGAAACTCACAAACACTGTGCGATTGAGCGAGCCTTGCAAAACAAGTTGATATGCAGAAGGAAGCAGAAGAGAGAGAAGCAGAAGGAAGCAGGAGAGAGAGAGAGCAGAAGGAAGCAGGAGAGAGAGAGAGAGAGAGAGAGAAGCAGAAGGAAGCAGGAGAGAGAGAGAGCAGAAGGAAGCAGAAGAGAGAGAGAGAAGCAGAAGGAAGCAGGAGAGAGAGCAGAAGGAAGCAGAAGAGAGAGAGAGAGAAGCAGAAGGAAGCAGGAGAGAGAGAGAGAAGCAGAAGAGAGAGAGAAGCAGAAGGAAGCAGGAGAGAGAGAGAGCAGAAGAAAGCAGAAGAGAGAGAGAGAAGCAGAAGGAAGCAGAAGAGAGAGAGAAGCAGAAGGAAGCAGGAGAGAGAAGCAGAAGGAAGCAGGAGAGAGAGAGAAGCAGAAGGAAGGAGAGAGAGAAGCAGAAGAAAGCAGGAGAGAGAGAGAAGCAGAAGGAAGCAGAAGAGAGAGTGAGAAGCAGAAGGAAGCAGGAGAGAGAGAGTGAGAGAAGCAGAAGGAAGCAGAAGAGAGAGAGAGAGAAGTAGAAGGAAGCAGAAGAGAGAGAGAGAGAAGTAGAAGGAAGCAGAAGAGAGAGAGAAGCAGAAGGAAGCAGAAGAGAGAGAGAGAAGCAGAAGGAAGCAGAAGAGAGAGAGAGAAGCAGACCAGTTGCTTGGGGGCCTGATGGGAGCCCTCCAGTGGCCTGATTTGGCCCCGGGTTGCATGTTTGACACCCCTGCTGTAAGCTCCATGAGGACTGGCTCCATCAGGGGTGTGTGGCCTAATATGCAAAAGAGTTCCTGCTACAAAAAAAGCCCTTGTCGTCTCTGTTCAGACGGCTATGCTGCATCCCAATTGTCCAGCATTCCCTCTAAGCTGTGCGTGTGAGGAGTCACTCCTTAACCCACGACGCTGCCCCGCTCAGCAGCAGTCTGGAGTCACGCAGGGTCTTCTGCCCATTGTCCATTTCAGAATTATAGTTCTATTCTGCTCAGGGTGTGGACAGCTCTGCTCGGTGGGGGCGGAATTAGAGGCGAAGCCGCTGTGTCTCCCTCTCCAGCACCCCCCTCCCTGCCCTACTCACCCGGAGCCGCAGGGTCTCCGTCTCCTCCTGATAGGCCGCCAGCTGCTTCTTCCACTGCTCCACATTGGCGTTGGCTTCGTGCAAGGCGGCCACCAGCTTGCTGTTGCTGTCTTGCAGGGTGAAAAATTCGGCTTCCCACTGGACTTCGCACACTGATCTGGGGGAGCGAGAACATCCAGTCAGCTCCCGTTTCTCGGCATCTGTTGCTGAAGGCCTCGAGTGAGGCACACACATGTTTCCCGCCCGCCACCCAAATGCCTTCTCTTTTTCTGAACAAAAAGACCGAAAGACAGAATGGCTTCAATTCTAGCTCTCTCTAGACACTCAGAAACACTGGCTCCAATCCAGATTTAAATTTAATCGAGTACTTTTATCATCCTTTTAACACATGGAATTCACTGCCACAGGAGGTGGCGGCGGCTGCAAAAATAGCCAGCTTCAGGAGAGGATTGGATAAGCATATGGAGCAGAGGTTCATCAGTGGCTCTTAGCCACAGCGTAGCGTTGGAACTCTCTGTCTGGGGCAGTGATGCTCTGCATTCTTGGTGCTTGGGGGGGCACAGTGGGAGGGCTTCTAGTGTCCCGGCGCCACTAATGAACCTCCTGATGCCACCTGGGTTTTCTGGCCACTGTGTGACACAGAGTGTTGGACTGGATGGGCCACTGGCCTGATCCAACACGGCTTCCCTTATGTTCTTTTGTCTGGGGCAGTGATGCTCTGTATTCTTGGTGCTTGGGGGGGCACAGTGGGAGGGCTTCTAGTGTCCTGGCCCCACTGATGAACCTCCTGATGGCACCTGGGTTTTCTGGCCATACGTTCAGGGAGGGACGGTGGCTCAGTGGTAGAGCATCTGCTTGGGAAGCAGAAGGTCCCAGGTTCAATCCCTGGCATCTCCAAAAAAGGGTCCAGGCAAATAGGTGTGAAAAACCTCAGCTTGAGACCCTGGAGAGCCGCTGCCAGTCTGAGAAGACAATACTGACTTTGATGGACCAAGGGTCTGATTCAGTATAAGGCAGCTTCATATGTTCATATGTTGGACTGGATGGGCCATTGGCCTGATCCAATATGGCTTCTCTTATGTTTTTATGTTTGGGGCAGCGATTGCCTGTATTCTTGGTGCCTGGGGGGGGGGCACAGTGGGAGGGCTTCTAGTGTCCTGGCCCCACTGGTGAACTTCCTGAGGGCAGTTGGAGTTTCTGGCCACTGTGTGACACAGAGTGTTGGTCTGGATGGGCCACTGGCCTGATCCAACATGGCTTCTCTTATGTTCTTCTGTCTGAGGCAAGTGATGCTCTGTATTCTTGGTGCTTGGGGGGGGCAACAGTGGGAGGGCTTCTAGTGTCCTGGCCCCACTGATGGACCTCCTGATGGCACCTGGGTTCTTTTGGCCACTGTGTGACACAGAGTGTTGGACTGGATGGGCCACTGGCCTGATCCAACATGGCTTCTCTTATGTTCTTATGCAAATTTTCTGGGCGTTCTCTTTTTGTTTGCAACCATGAGGGTTGCAATTAATGGGGAGCTTTTAACGGCTTTTTCCTCCCCTAATTTTTTCACTGAAAACCACTAACAAAGCTGCTTTACCCTTGGGGGGGGGGGAGAAGTGGGATTCTCTAGGTAATGCTTCACAAACAAACGTGAAAAGCAGCATGGGGTGCTTCAATGCGTATCCCAGGGCAAGGCGGAAAAGGGTGAATGACACCCCCCCCCCCATGTTATATAGGAACATAAAGAAAGCCCTTCCAGATCAGACCAGTGGTCCATCTTGTCCAGCATCCTCTCTCACACAGTGACCAGCCAGTTCCTCTGGAGGGCCAGCAACAGGGCAGAGAGGCTGAGGCCCTCATAAGAACATCAGAAGAGCCCTGCTGGATCAGACCAGTGGTCCATCTAGTCCAGCATCCCGTCTCACAGAGGGGCCAACCAGTTCCTCTGGAGGGCCAGCAACAGGGCAGAGAGGCCGAGGCCCTCATAAGAACATCAGAAGAGCCCTGCTGGATCAGACCAGTGAGGGTCCATCTAGTCCAGCATCCCGTCTCACAGAGGGGCCAACCAGTTCCTCTGGAGGGCCAGCAACAGGGCAGAGAGGCCGAGGCCTTCATAAGAACATCAGAAGAGCCCTGCTGGATCAGACCAGTGAAGGTCCATCTAGTCCAGCCTCCTGTCTCACACAGTGTCCAGCCAGTTCCTCTGAAGGGCCAACAACAGGGCAGAGAGGCTGATGTTGTCTCCGGACTCTACATTCTGAATAAAACGTTGTTGGTCTTAAAGGCGACACTTGAATCCTACTTTGTTCTACTGCTTCAGACCAACACGGCTGCCCACTTGGATCTAAATAGGTGCGTTAAGCTATCACAAGTGGTGTGCTATTGTCTCTCTCTCTCTCCTTTTTAAAAACCCAACAAAAAAGATTTCCAGCATCTTTTTAACCTGAAAACAGCAAACGTACCAGCTCAGACTCCAGCATCCTCTCCCCAATTGGATAAAAGCCCTGCCTCCAGCTTGCTTCTCAACACTTGACTGAAGCATTCTGCCTCTGAAATCAGAGGCCACATTGGAAATGTAAAAATCATGAAGGTCCCTTTTTTCATATGTGGTGGGACTTGTGAAAAAGCGAAAAAGTTTTGGCAGATGATACAAGAAGAAATCTCTAAAATTTTGGGATACGACTTTAAGAAAGTTGCAGAGACTTTTCTGCTGGGATTACAAATGGAAAAATTTCCAAAAGAAGATAGAATTCTAATTTGGTATTTGTTCTCAGCTGCTAGGACATTGTATGCGCAGTTGTGGAAAGCAAGAAAAAATACCAGGGAAATGGGATCGGATTGTGAAAGTTTTATCGTGGAGTGAGATGGACAAATTAACAAGAACTTTAAGAGACTATGATTTGGATGTGTTTAAAAAGGAGTGGAAGAAATTTAGAGGATACATAGAGAAAGGGTGGAATGTAAAAAGACATTGGACAATTTTTTAACATGAATATGAGAAAAGAAAGATATTGAACTTTGATTGGTTAAGGGTACCTTTATAACTGAACTAAAGTATATAACCTCGGCGGGAGTCTAGTAACGGAGGGAGGGGGGATTGGAAAATATCATATGGGTTAGAGATAGTAATGATATAATTAGATATTGTTACCATATGTTATCAATACAATTGTTTAAACTGAAATCAGAGGCCCCATTTGGCTACCATGGCTCCCTCCAAGCATCTATCTAGACTCTGAAATCCATTAGGTCAGTGGCTATCTTGTAGCAGTGAGTTCCATAAGTCACCTACTTGCTGCATGACATGTGACTTCCTTTTGCCTGTCTTGAAGCCACCGATGTTCCATTCTGTTTTGGAGGGTGATGCTGTTATGCTGCTGAGACTACCAACCAGCTATGGACAGCTGAGGGGCGGGGCCAAAATTTTAACCCATCCAGTGCTGGAAATTATTTTGGAATGCAAAGGCCATGCACCGACACCGTCCGGTTGCATGTTTCTTCACAGCAGTGAATCGCGGCTGCTGTCGACAAACCCAGCGGCTGTTCCCATTCTAACACACCGGAACGCGCACACGCACACACACCCCAGATCCGGATCTGCCCCTCACCCTTCTGAGAGCATCTTCTTGATCCGCTCCCTTTCCGTCGTCATCTCCATGTCTGCGCTTTGGCTCCGGAAGAGTTTGTCGTCACCGGGCCCATTGGAACTGATGATGGGGCTGGGGTAGATCTGAGGCGGGAGGAAGAGGAGGTGGGGGTCACCATGATGCAGCGGAGGGAGAGGAACCTGAAGGCTGCTCTGTAATAGCCCCCTCCAAAGAGTGCAGCCGTGATCTTGCCACCTCTTTAGAGCCACCACCTACCTACATCCCTTCCTTCCAGTTCCTTCCCTTCTTTCTTCCAGCTCCACCACTCCTTCCCTCCCTCCTTCCTTCCTGTTCCCTCTGTCCCTCCCTTCTTCCTTCCTGTTCCCTTCGTCCCTCCCTCTGTCCTGTTCCCTCCTTCCTTCCTGCTTCCTCCCTCCTTCCTTCCAGTTCCCTCCTTCCTTCGTGATCCCTCCCTCCTTCCAGTTCGGTCTTTCCAGTTCCTTCCTATTCTTCCTTCCCTCCTTCCAGTTCCCTCCCTTCTTCCTTCCAGTTCCTTCCTTCCTTCCAGTTCTGTCTTTCCAGTTCCTTCCTATTCTTCCTTCCCTTCCAGTTCCCTCCTTCCTTTCTGGTCCCTCCCTCCTTCCTTCCAGTTCCTTCCTTCCCTCTTTCCAGTTCCTTCCTTCCTGTTCCCTCCATCCTTCCTTCCTTCCAGTTCCCTCCTTCCTTCCAGTTACTTCCTTTCTTGCTCCCCTCCTTCCACTTCCTTCCCCCTTTCCAGTTCCTTCCTTCCTGCTCCCTCCCTCCTTCCAGTCCCCTCCTCAATGGGGACCCAAAGCAGCTCATATCGCTTCTTTTCCCTCCATTCTACAACATCCTCACGAGGTAGGTTAAGGCAGAGAGCCTTGATTGGCCCAAACTCAACCAGAAATTTCTATGGCAAAGAAGGGATTCGAACCTGGGTCGCCCAGATCCCAGTCTGACAGTCTCTATATGCTGTACCCCGTTAGCTGTCACATGGCCTGTGGTGCCCCACCCATCTAGTATATTTTCATCCCGCCCATCCTCCCAAGAGCTCAGGGCATGTGCACAACACCCTCCCTTCGCTGTCCGAACATCACAACAACCCGGCAAGGCAGGGGTGGAATTCTAGCAGGAGCCCCTTTGCATATTAGGCCACCGCCCCCCCCCCCCGATGTAGCCTATCCTCCAAGAGCTTACAAGGCTTTTTGTAAGCCCTTGGAGGATCGGTTACATCAGAGGGTGTGACCTATATGCAAAGGAGCTCCTGCTAGAATCCCACCCCTGCTGCAAGGTAAGACAGAGGCGGAAACGATGACTCTAGTCGGCTATTGTTTTGTCAATGACTGCCTAAGTGCTTAAGATGAACGCAACGAGGGCACGGTGGCAACACTTCCATTTCCCGCCCCCCATCAAAAACCACACTCCCTGCCATCCTCTCCTCCCCCTCCTCCTCCCCCCCCCAGGCCAAGGGAGTCTTCGCACTCCCTCCCCCTCATACGCTGTCAATCCATCTGTGTCTCTAGTGCGGAACACGCCGTCTTCTCTTCTCCAGATCTGTCCCTCGTTTCCCAGGAGATCAGAGGGAAACTGCCACCCTCGGGTTGCGTCCTGGGGGACTACAGAGAACTCCCCCCCTCCCAAGTACCGCTTCCAAGTTCCTTCCTCATTACCCCACAGTGGCAAGCAAAAATCATTAAGGAGCATTTGGGGAGGATGGTGGCTCAGTGGTAGAGCATCTGCTTGGTAAGCAGAAGGTCCCAGGTTCAATCCCTGGCATCTCCAACTCAAAAGGGATCAGGCAGTAGGTGATGGAGATGGAGAGACGGTGGCTCAGTGGTAGAGCATCTGCTTGGGAAGCAGAAGGTCCCAGGTTCAATCCCTGGCATCTCCAACTCAAAAGGGATCAGGCAAGCAGGCATGAAAAACCTCCGCTTGAGACCTTGGAGAGCCGCTGCCTGTCTGAGTAGACAATACTGACTTTGATGGACCCAGGGTCTAATTCAGTAGAAGGCAGCTTCATATGTTCATATATGTTCATATGTGATTGGGAAGACCTGAGACCCCCGAAAGCCACTGCAATCTGAGTAAACAAGACTGAGGGTTTCGGTCAGTACAGGACAGTTCGTGTGTTTGGCTGTTGGAGAGGGACAGTGGCTCAGTGGTAGAGTATCTGCTTGGTAAGCAGAAAGTCCCAGGTTCAATCCCCAGCATCTCCAACTAAAAAGGGTCCAGGCAAGTAGGCATGAAAAACCTCAGTTGAGACCCTGGAGAGCCGCTGCCAGTCTGAATAGACAATACTGACTTTGATGGACCAAGGGGGGTCTGATTCAGTATAAGGCAGCTTCATATGTCCATATGAAAGGAAATTTTAGGGGAAGGACAGTGGCTCAGCAGTAGAGCATCTGCTTGGGAAGCAGAAGGTCCAGGTTCAGTCCCCGGGATCTCCAACTAAAAAGGGTCCAGGCGAGTAGGCGTGAAAAACCTCAGCTGGAGACCCTGGAGAGCCGCTGCCAGTCTGAATAGACAATACTGACTTTGATGGACCAAGTGGGGTCTGATTCAGTAGAAGGCAGCTTCACATGTTCATATGAAAGGAATTTTTAGGGAAGGATGGTGGCTCAGTGGTAGAGCATCTGCTTGGGAAGCAGGAGGTCCCAAGGTTCAATCCCCAGCATCTCCAACTCAAAAGGGTCCAGGCAGTAGGTGATGGAGATGGAGGGACGGTGGCTCAGTGGTAGAGCATCTGCTTGGAAGCAGAAGGTCCAGGTTCAATCCCCGACATCTCCAACTCAAAAGGGTCCAGGCAAGTAGCATGAAAAACCTCAGCCTGAGATCCTGGAGAGCTGCTGCCAGTCTGAGTAGACAATACTGACTTTGATGGACCCAGGGAGGTCTGATTCAGTAGAAGGCAGCTGCAATATGTTCATATGAGCAAACCTCAGTGCTGGACACGGAGCAGCCAGAGTGTGGAGCTCCCTTGGGCAAAAGAAGTACATGAAGCTCTCTTGAACCCAACCAGACCCCTCGTCCTCAAAGTCACTCTCATCTGCTCAGACGGGCAGAGGCCAGGGAAAAAATATGGGAAATTTGTTCAATGGATAAAATAGTCCAAAATCCATTCTTTTGTTGGCATCGGTTTACGCTTTGGATAAGAAGACGTTTGAGGAAGCGTGGAACCCTGTTGCAGATCATCGGAGTGAAAATAAATTTTTGCCTAGAAACAATAAAAAATAAATCTTTGCCTAGGAACCGTCTCGACGGCACCCACTTGTGCGTGGTGTGCCACAAGGGGCAGTTCTGTCCCCCATGTTCAACGTCGGCGTGCGCCCCCTTGCCCAGAGGTTTGGGCTGAGATGTCATCAGTATGAGGATGACGCCCAGCTGTATCTACTGATGGGCGGCCAGTCCGTCTCCTCCACCGAAGATTGGACCATGGCCCTTCAAGCTGCGGCCGGTGGCTCAGGCTGAGTCGACTGAAGTGGAATCCGTAGAAGACGGAGGTCCTGTACCTAAGTCGTGGCGGTCTGGGAACCGACGTCTTACTACCGACCTTGGATGGGGGCAATACTTACACCGGCGCCCAAGGACAAAAACTTAGGAGTGTCCTGGATCCCTCTCGAAATACGGAGCCCAGGCAGCAGCCTTCTATCGTCTTCGGCTGGCAAGACAGCCGATCCCTTTCCTCAAACGCGACGACTTGGCGACAGTGATCCACGCCACGGTCACCTCAAGACTGGATCGCTGCAACGCCCTCTACATGGGGCTGCTCTTGTCTCAAACCCGGAAGCTTCAATTAGCGCAGAACGCAGCAGCCAGCTTGTTAATGGGCCTTCCTTTACGGGAACACATCGAAAGCGCTGCACTGATTGCCTATCGCATACCGGGTTCGTTTCAAGGTGTTGGTTCTCACCTTTAAGGCCTTATACGGCCAGGGGCCTGCATACCTTAGGGACTGCCTTTCCTCACATGTTCCCCAGAAAGCACTTCGGTCTGGATCCCTGGGCCAAAGGAGGCCCGCCTGAATCCACCAGAGACAGGGCCTTCTCTGTAAAGGCTCCTTTCTGGTGGAACCAGCTGCCGGAAGAGGTGAGGGCCCTGCGGGACCTTGGCCAGTTCCGCACGGCCTGTAAGACAGCCCTCTTCCGGCTGGCTTATAACTAACTGGCATTGGAAACTGAGTGTAGTTTTGATAGACCGCCGTTATATGTTTTATTATTTTACAGTTTTAACTGTGTAAGATGTTTTAAATCCAAAATTTATCTAAGATTTTATGTGTTGTGAGCCGCCCTGAGCCGCTTCGGTGGGAAGGGCGGGATATAAATTGAAATAAACTTGAAACTGGATCACAAAGTCTACTTACAATCCCCGGCCCTAAGGAGGCCAGGCTCATGACAACTAGAGACAGGGCCTTCTCTGTAGTGGCCCCCCGCTGGTGGAATGAGTTGCCGGAAGAGGTCAGGGCCCTGCGAGAGCTCCGACAGTTCTGCAGGGCCTGTAAGACGGCACTCTTCCACCAAGAATCTGTGAACTAGGCTGCTGGCCACTAGAGCTCTAAGCAACATGACAAACCAACAACAACAATCTGCTGCAAAGCTGCTGCAGAGAGGACAGAGAAGACCTGCCGGATAGAGAATTATAAATCTGAAACGTGTAAGATCAGAGCAGCGAAATATTTTTATGCATTTATGTATTGATATTATTCTCTGTTTTATGATTTTAATGTCGCACTACTATGTCTAACCACGCATATGTATGTCTACGTAAGCCGCCCTGAGCCCGCCTCGGTGGGGAGGGCAGGATATAAGTGGGACTAAATAAATAAAGATTGTGGCCAGGCCAGCGCATGGCCCCAACGCGCGCCACCCTCCACCACCCGGAATACTTATTGCGCGCAGCAACAAAGGGCATGGCATGACATCACATGGTCATGGGGTCGGAATAACTCTCCCGATTTTCTCTGACCCTTCAGCGCCCAGAAACAATGCAACACTTTCATCCGCGTTGTTTCTGGGCAACGCAGCGCCGCATGATGACATCCATGGTGACGTCATCATGCACCATTGTTTCTGGGCGCTGAGGGGCCGGAGAATTCTTCGACCCCTCACTGCCCAGAAACAACGTGGCTGAGAAGTCGGAAGAACTCTCCCAGTCCCTCGGCACCCAGAAATAATGGCGCACGATGACGTCACAATGTGATGTCATCATGCCGCGCTGCGTTGTTTTTGGGTGCCGAGGGGCCGGGAGAGTTCTTCTGACCCCTCAGTGCCCAGAAACAACGCGGGTGAAAGTGTTGCATTGTTTCTGGGCGCTGAAGGGTCGGAGAAAATCTTCCGGCCCCTCAGCGCCCAGAAACAATGACGCATGATGATGTCACCGTGTGATGTCATCACGCTGCGCCGCATTATTTCTGGGCACTGAGGGGCCAGGAGAGTTCTTCTGACCCGTCAGGGCCCCAGAAACAACAGCGCTTTCAGTCCTGGGCGCTCTCCGAGTTCGAGTCCAAAAGCACCTCAGAGAACAACAAGGGTTTCGGAGTACAAGCTCTCAAGAGTCAAAGCCCCCCCCCCCCCCCCGTGCTTCACTCCTACAGGCCGGCACCAAGGCCAAACGACACGCTCGTGTTTGGAAGGAGTTTTTCATGCACTCATGGGTTCCCTGCAGCTCCACAGCAGCCGCAGGGATTGCTTTCAAAAGAGCAATCGATTGGAATTCTGGATCTTCTGTGACGTTTTTTTAAGGACAGAAAACTTTCAGGAGTCACACAGAAGCACTCACTTTTGCTGCAAGGGACGCTGCGCTTGTACGTTTTGCACTGATATCACTGATACTGCTTTTGTGCTTGTCCGCTGTTAAGAAACTTTGGTATTTTCATTGAAATGAACATATGAAGCTGCCTTATACTGAATCAGACCTTTGGTCCATCGAAGTCAATAGGCAGCGGCTCTCCAGGGTCTCAAGTGTGGAAAGTTTTTTGGGGCACAGTTATGTTGTTCCCATGCCCAGAAGATGGCAAAAAAACCCCTCCAGGATCCCTGGCTAAACTGGCCGGGGGCCATATTGCTGCCTGACCTCAAAGAGGTGACCGGCATTTCCCTGGTGAGTTAGAAAGAAGAAGACGACTGCAGATTTATACCCTGTCCTTCTCTCAGAATCATAGACTCAGAGCAGCCTACAATCTCCTTTCCCTTCCTCCCCCACAGCAGACACCCTGTGAGGTAGATGGGGCTGAGAGAGCTCTCTCAGAAGCTGCCCTTTCAAGGACAGAGGCTCAGAGCGGCCTACAATCGCCTTTCCCTTCCTCCCCCACAACAGACACCCTGTGAGATGGGTGGGGCTGAGAGAACTCTCTCAGAAGCTGCCCTTTCAAGGACAGAGTCTCAGAGCAACCTACATCTGCTTTGTCTTAATCCCCCACAACAGACACCCTGTGAGGCGGGTGGGCTGAGAGAGCTCTCCCAGAAGCTGCCTTTCAAGGACAACTTCTGTGATAGCTATGGCTGACCCAAGGCCATGCCAGCAGGTTTAAGTGGCCACAAGAACTCAGCACTGATGCAACCCTCCCTCCTTTCCTCTCTTGATCTGCCTAAGTTTCTTGAAGTCCTGCCCCATAATAACAACTCACTAAAAATAAATCTTTCAAGAAAATCACAGTACCTAAATCTAGGTCCTAAATCTAAAATAATAATCTCAGGGGGTCATTGGGTTGAAAGGCAATGTAAACACACACACACACAAACCCGAACTAAAACAATGGCAGCAGTTTAGAAAGATCAAGGAAAACACCCACCACTCGAAATTTAAAATGCAGAAGGAACAGCGTGAAGCTGTCGTCATTTCACCAGACTAGCAAAATGCAGAGCCGTGAAAATTACAGTAATTGCAAACTGAAGTAAGAAACTGAGAAAAGCCAGCCATCGGAGTACAGCCAGCGCAACGATAAATCAGCAGGCCAGAGCACGGAGAAGACTTCTGGAAGAACCTTTGTGAAGTCAATAGGGCGGCGTCCTGGTGATCTTTCTTGAGCTAGAAACGAAAATTCCCGGGCCCACCACTGAAAAAGGCCCTGCCCATGTACCCACCGGCTTCCCCTTGGCTCACACAGGCCCATTCTACAGGGGCTGATCTCAAGGCATGGGCAGATTTGTGAGACCTCTGGACCCTTTACTCCCCTGCTTACCTGCGGAGAAGTCAAACTCAGAGCAGGGCTGGTGAGCTCCGTCTTATCTTGCGATTTCTCCCTCGCCAGCCGGGCGGCTTCCTTCACCTCCTGGAACTTCTCTGCAAACTGTAATTCGGGGTGGGGGTGGGGGGAATTAAAGAAGGAACATCTCCTGCCATCTTGGACGGCTGAACCCCCTCAAGCCGCGAAGACGTGGGCTAGATCCCGTTAGTTACCCTTCCGCCAAGTCAAACAGTCCCCACAACGTGGCCAAAGGGTGGAAAGCTCAGGGTGGAACCCATGTGGTGTGCTCATGGCTTGGATCCAGGGGTGGAATTCTAGCAGGAGCTCCTTTGCATATTAGGCCACACACCCCTGATGTAGCCAATCCTCCAAGAGCTTACAAAAAAAGAGGCCTGTAAGCTCTTGGAGGATTGGCTACATCAGGGGTGTGTGGCCTAATATGCAAAGGAGCTCCTGCTAGAATTCCACCCGATTATAAGGGTCAAAAAGCCGATGTTTCCCTCTTGCACACACTGATCCTGACCAGTGTTCTGTAGAGACAGTTTGGTGTAGTGGTTAAGTGTGCAGACTCTTATCTGGGAGAACCAGGTTTGATTCCCCACTCCTCCACTTGCACCTGCTGGAATGGCCTTGGGTCAGCCAGAGCTCTGGCAGAGGTTGTCCTTGAAAGGGCAGCTGCTGTTAGAGCTCTCTCATCCCCATCCGCCTCACAGCATGTCTGTTGTGGGGGAGGAAGGGAAAGAAGATTGCAGGCCGCTCTGAGACTCTGTCCTTGAAAGGGCAGCTTCTGGGAGAGCTCTCTCAGCCCCACCCGCCTCACAGAGTGTCTGTTGTGGGGGAGGAAGGGAAAGGAGATTGTAGGCCGCTCTGAGCCTCTGTCCTTGAAAGGGCAGCTTCTGGGAGAGTCCTCTCAGCCCCACCCACCTCACAGGGTGTCTGTTGTGGGGGAGGAAGGGAAAGAAGATTGCAGGCCGCTCTGAGACTCTGTCCTTGAAAGGGCAGCTTCTGGGAGAGCTCTCTCAGCCCCACCCGCCTCACAGAGTGTCTGTTGTGGGGGAGGAAGGGAAAGGAGATTGTAGGCCGCTCTGAGCCTCTGTCCTTGAAAGGGCAGCTTCTGGGAGAGCCCTCTCAGCCCCACCCACCTCACAGGGTGTCTGTTGTGGGGGAGGAAGGGAAAGGAGATTGTAGGCCTCTCTGAGACTCTGTCCTTGAAAGGGCAGCTTCTGGGAGAGCCCTCTCAGCCTTACCTACCTCACAGGGTGTCTGTTGTGGGAGAGGAAGATAAAGGAGATTGTGAGCCACTCTGAGACTCTGCTATTCGGAGTGGAGGGCAGGATATAAATCCAAAATCATCATCTTCTTCTCTTCTTAAGCTGAGTTAGTGTGAGCTAGATCACAGTTTTTTATTCTCTGGCTCACACATTTGTGTCTTGGCTCAGGAAGAATGGCCCCAGAGCAGACTTATTGAGACAGCAGCTGACAGCTTTTATGCCGGCAGCTCACAAAGCCGAGTTTTTGCTCACGAGACTCCGCAACTTAAGAGGGAGCATCGGAAACGACCTTGCCTTTTGTAACAACAAGGGGAGGAGGAGAGAGAACGGGGAAGCGATTTAAACACGGTGCTTCTGGTCAGCACAACACCGACTGCCATTTCCTGGTGCCCTTCTGCTTCTTGAACGTTGAGGATAAAATCTAAAAGCAGGAGCCACACGTGGCTCTTTCACACATATTGTGTGGCTCTCGAAGCCCCCTCCGCCCCATCAGCTGGCTTGGAGAAGGCCTTTGTCTCTTTGAATCACTCCTCCAATTCAAGCCAGTTGGCAGTTTGGAGAATGCATTTAATGTTCAAGTTGCTTTCTTTCCACCTCCACCTCCGTATTCCCTTCTTCC